>NC_135956.1:6024380-6129380 GCF_053455715.1 Rhinoraja longicauda
ACTGGGCCTTAAACTGGGTTCCTGTGCTTTATCCCCGTTCAGGTTTCTCGGTGTGAAGAAGGGTGTCGAGCTGGCACGTCACCCATTCCTTCTATCCAAAGATGCTGCCTGTCCTGCTGAGTTACTCCAGCATTTTGTATCTATCTCAGGTTTGTCCACTGGTTCCTGCATTCTCTTTTTCATAGCATCTCTCTCTCTCTCTCTCTCTCTCTCTCTCTCTCTCTCTCTCTCTCTCTCTCTCTCTCTCTCTCTCTCTCTCTCTCTCTCTCTCTCTCTCTCTCTCTCTCTCTCTCTCTCTCTCTCTCTCTCTCTCTCTCTCTCTCTCTCTCTCGTGTGTCTCTCTCTCTCTCTCTCTCTCTCTCTCTCTCTCGTGTCTCACACACTAACACACTCCAACTTGCTCTCTCACGCATTGACACTCCCCATTTCTCTCACTGACGGTCCATTATTGTCACTGATGCACCATCACTCTCTCTGACACACTCTATCCCTCTCACTGTCACACTCCATCTCTCTCTCTCACTGTCACACTCCATCTCTCTCTCTCTCTCTCTCTCTCTCTCTCGCTTACAATAGATAGACAATAGACAATAGGTGCAGGAGGAGGCCTTTCGGCCAGTGGCATAGCTCTAGGGGTCACTGAGACACACAAGCTCCCCGACCACGACAAGGTTGCAATCCAACGGGGAGGATGGTGAGTAAGGTGGGCCTAAAATTGTCATGCTATCGTGTACCGTTTTGGCTGTAGTTCAGGAACAAACAAACAAACAAACGAGAGTTTGGGTATATGGATAGGAAAAGTTCAGTAGTATATGGGCCAGACACGGGCAGGTGGGATTAATCTAGATGGGGCATCTTGGTCATAGAAACATAGAAACATAGAAAATAGGTGCAGGAGGAGGCCATTCAGCCCTTCGAGCCAGCACCGCCATTCATTGTGATCATGGCTTATCATCCACAATCAGTAACCCATGCCTGCCTTCTCCCCATATCCCTTGATTCCTCTAGCCCCTGGATCTCTGTCTAACCCTCTTTTAAATTCATCCAGTGAATTGACCTCCACTGCCTTCTGTGGCAGAGAATTCCACAAATTAAGAGATCAAAACTGCACACAATACTCCATAGGTGGTGTCACTAGGACCGTGCACAACTGCAGAAGGACTTCTTTACTCCAATACTCAAATCCTCTCGTTATGAAGGCCAACATGCCATTAGCTTTCTTCACTGTCTTCTGTACCTGCATGTTTACTTTCAGTGGCCAAGTTGGGCTGAAGTGCCTGTTTCCATGCTGTATGACTCATTGAATCTATTAGCATTTCTTGGCTAATCATAATTATATTAATTGAAAATGGAGAATTGAAATGGATTGAGATTGATAATTATTTACTGATTGTTTTTTGAAAATGTTATTTGGTGTTGTGAAAGTATGACTGTAATGCAAAAAAAGGAACTATTTTTTATTACCATGAAACCAATTAAGATGTAGTTCATAGCACATGGAAACTTATTGAGTTCCTAATAGGGCTTACATTTCAATTATATGTTGTTCTTCAGGACTTTCTGCATTGATTCTTAAATTGTACGATTTGCATTAATCCATGAAGTAATGACTATACACATAATGTTTTTAATGCGGTCCCTAACAAGTTATACACCAGCACTGTAAAATTGTTTTTGTGACATACTATATTAATTCCAGTCTCTGCGACGTTCAGTCTGATTTAGTACATCAAGTTGAAAGATAGGGCTGTAACAAAAAGGCACCATTATTCAGGTCTGCCTTAATTCCTGGAAGTGTTTACATATGTGTGGCACGGTGGCGCAGCGGTAGAGTTGCTGCCTTACGGTGAATGCAGTGCCGGGCACCCGGGTTCGATCCCGACTACGTGTGCTGTCTGTACGGAGTTTGTACGTTCTTCCCATGACCTGCGTGGGCTTTCTCCGAGATCTTCGGTTTCCTCACACACTCCAAAGACGCACAGGTTTGTAGGTTAATTGGCTTGGTAAATGTAAAAATTGCCCCCAGTGGGTATAGGATAGTGTTAATGTGCGGGGATTGCTGGTCGGCGCGGACACGGTGGGCCGAAAGGGCCTGTTTCCACGCTGTATCTATCTCTAAATGTGCTCAAATCCTAATTAGCAAAAAAATAAGTGGAATCAGGGAATCACAGAGCAAATAAATGCAATCAACAGGATTTCAATTCTATTTCAAGGATCACAGGACAAAGAATGGAAAAAGAGGTTTGATTTGACTCAGCTATTGCTCACAACCCAATCTAGCCCACACAACTGCTTATTCTTTGATATACCAGCCAAAATTGAAATGCAGTGGCTCCTAAAGCTTTCTGGTGTGACAGATGCAAGATGGTGACTTTGAATGTTTGTCTGTCAACTGTTTGTTTGAGCTGTTATTGTCATGACGATGGCGCAGCGGTAGAGTTGCCGCCTTACAGCGAATGCAGCGCCAAAGACTCAGGTTCGATCGCGACTACGGGAGCCGTCTGTACGGAGTTTGTACGTTCTCCCCCGTGACCTGAGTGGGTTTTCTCCGAGATCTTCGGTTTCCTCCCACACTCCAAAGACGTACAGGTATGTAGGTTAATTGACTAGGTAATATATGAAAAATTGTCCCTTGTGTGTGTAGGATAGTGTTAGTGTGCGGGGATCACTGAGCGGCACGGACTCGGTGGGCCGAAAGGGCCTGTTTCTGTGCTGTATCTCTAAATCTAAAAAATCTAAAAATGACAGGAGGTTATACTTTGCTATAATAGAAAGCCTTGCATTTATGGGGTATTTTTTATAGCCTGAGGTGTTTTGAAGCAAATGAAATACTCATAGTTCTATGTTGTAATTTGGAAAACCTCACGACAAATACTTTCCCATTCAAAAGAGAGTTAGAGAGTTAGATAGAGCTCTCAGGGCTGGCGGAATCAAGGGATATGGGGAGAATCCCGTGTGGATGATCAGTCATGATAATGAATGGCAGTGCTGGCTCGAAGGGCCGAATGGCCTCCTACTGCACCTAATGTCTATGTCTATGTATCTATGTATATCCAAAGTAAAGTTTCCTTACATAGTTCAACACAAATTTAGAACTGAGATGAGGAGAAACGTTTTCAGTCAGAGAGTTGTGAATCTGTGGAATTCTCTGCCTCAGAAGGCAGTGGAGGCCAATTCTCTGAATGCATTCAAGAGAGAGCTAGATAGAGCTCTTAAGGATAGCGGAGTCAGGGGGTATGGGGAGAAGGCAGGAACGGGGTACTGATTGAGAATGATCAGCCATGATCACATTGAATGGCGGTGCTGGCTTGAAGGGCCGAATGGCCTCCTCCTGCACCTATTGTCTATTGTCTATTGTCTATTGTCTAAATCCTCAACTGACCTTTGATTATTTTTTTCTCCTTGTGGAATGATGTGCTGCAACTCACCATATCCTTCTGTAATCATTCAAACCCCTCCAGAGATTAGACAATAGACAATAGAAAATAGGTGCAGGAGGAGGCCATTCGGAGGCAGATACATAGTGACTTTGAAGAGGCGTTTAGATTGGCACACAGTTTTGCAGGGAATGAATAGATATGGACCATGTGTAGCTTGAGGTGATTCGTTTAACGGCATCATGTTTGGCATGTTCACTGTGGGCCGAAGGGCCTGTTCCTGTGCTGTACTCTTCTCTGTTCTATGTCATAGTGCGATACAGCATCCTCACTGACCATCAGCTCTGATCCGACATTAATCCCATTTTTATTCTCCCCGTATTCATCGGTATTGACTGGTTAACCAACCCCCCCACCCCGTACCTCCGACCTCTCAGTTACCCACTAGCATCCATCGACAGTGGCCAGATATCGCCTGCTGGATGATGGAGGAAACTGTGGCGTCACAGAGAGAATGTGAAACTCCTCCCAGAAAAAACTATTGTTTCAACGACTAAACTATTTGGACTCTGTTTAAAACTATTTTCCAGTGTGCATTGTCTGTGTCACCATCTCTTTGTGTAGCATGTAATAAATAATAAACCTTTTAGTATAAAAATATGTGGCGCAGCGGTAGAGTTGCTGCCTTACAGCGCCAGAGACCCGGGTTCGATCCTCCGTTCAGACAGCACCCACAGTCGGGATCGAACCCGGGTCTCTGGCGCAGTAAGGCAGTGGCTCTACCTCTACGCCACCATGTCGTTGTTTTGCTTTTTGGCTGGACTTTTCACCCACCATCCTCATCTTTGGACACCCTGTGCGTAGGGGAGAGGGTAGGGCCGAAGATGTCCTTGTTGGGTTGCTCCTGGGCCTGGCCAAACTGGCCGTCCGCGACTCATGGCGCCAGGCAGAAGAGGGCTCTGCCCGAGCCGGCTGCCTACCCCTTTTCCAGGGTTACATCCGCGCCCGGGTGGTGTTGGAGAGGGACCACGCGCTGTCCACGGGCACCCTGGGGGATTTCCGGGACCGCTGGGCACCGCGGGGGATTGGATGTATCCTGGATAGGGATTGTAATATAATTGTATAATAGTTTCAATTGGTATATTTGTTTATATAGTATTCTGGTGGTGGGTTCTGTTTTGGTTTTATTGTATTGTATATATTATTTTAATATTTAAATAAATATTTTTGATTTTTTTTAAAAGACCCATGTCGTTGTTGGCCATTATAGCGCAAATTAATTTCATAAATATGCCTTGCACTGCTACAGAACACCATTAAGCAGCCAATAATTAACTTCTATCATCTCATTCCAATGCAGACATGGAAATTTGTGCAACTGTTAGGTGTGGTGATTTTTTTAATATGCCACTACACACTATTCTGTTTATCGCTGGGTTTGAATTTTCAGAATGAAAATAAATAAAAGAGAAATAAATTCTAGACACTGCACCAAAAGCAAGTCTAATTCTATTCGGCCAGGATAAATCAGTAAAGATAAATCAGCAAAATTCCTCGGATTTACAATAATGAAAGTCAAATTATTGAGGTGGAGTGTAGTGGAGTGAGAGTTCCTCCCAATGACCCCTCACTGTCAGCTTCATTCAGATTACCACCCCGTGCCTAGCTACCAGAGACACGTGTAGGAACTGCTGATGCTGGTTTACACCAAAGGTAGACACAAAGTGCTGGAGTAACTCAGCGGGTCAGGCAGCATCTCTGGAGAGAAGGAATGGGTGACGTTTCGGGTCGAGTCCCTTCTTCAGGAGAAGGGTCTGAAGAAGGACCCGGACCAGAAACTCTCCAGAGATGCTGCCTGTCCCGCTGAGTTACTCCAGCGTTTTGTGTTTCTGATCCAGAGACATGCAATCTGACACTGCTTTCAGACAACCCCCCCCATCCTCCCATCCCTTCCCCCCTCTCCCCTCCCCCCACAACCCCCCCCCTCCCCTCCCCCCTCCCCCACCTACCCCACCTGGGTTCAACCCTGACCGGATGCTTGTCAATACGGAGTTTGTACGTTCTCCCCATGACCTGCATGGGTTTTCTCCGATGCAGTGGGTTTGATGCAGTGGGGCTCTTCTATAATTTTAGCTGCCGACATGAAGCATATTTCACCTCGGTAACTGAATTTTAAGGGTAAGCAGGCTTGAGTCACCACCTTAATAATCCAAAGCATTCGGCCTATTGACAGGGCAAAAAATGTAGCGCCAGTTTTATTAAGTTAGCGTTTTCCCATTATTCTTTATTTGTAATTTATTAATTAATCATCCAGTTCGGCAATATTAATTCAGAAATCTGTTAATGAGTGAAAAACATTATCTCTTAATGATAATTAAGGGCGGCACGGTGGCGCAGCGGTAGAGTTGCTGCATTAGAGCGAATGCAGCGCCTGAGACTCAGGTTCGATCC
The DNA here is from genome assembly GCF_053455715.1 of Rhinoraja longicauda. NCBI lineage: Eukaryota > Metazoa > Chordata > Chondrichthyes > Rajiformes > Arhynchobatidae > Rhinoraja > Rhinoraja longicauda. The sequence goes on from NC_135956.1 coordinate 6,030,209, forward strand.
TGACTATGGGCGCCGTCTGTACGGAGTTTGTACGTTCTCCCAGTGACCTGTGTGGGTTTTCTCCGAGATCTTCGGTTTCCTCCCACACTCCAAAGACATACAGGTTTGTAGGTTAATTGGCTTGGTAAATGTAAATATTGTCCCTAGTGGGTATAAGATAGTGTTAATGTGCGGGGATTGTTGGTCGGCGTGGACCCGGTGGGCTGAAAGGGCCTGTTTCCGCGCTGTATCTCTAAACTAAACTAAAAGAGATGTTAGGAGTCTGGCAGCTGTACGGAGTTTGTACGTTCTCCCAGTGACCTGTGTGGGTTTTCTCCGAGATCTTCGGTTTCCTCCCACACTCCAAAGACATACAGGTATATAGGTTAATTGGCTGGGCAAATGAGAAAATTGTCCCTAGTGGGTGTAGGATAGTGTTAGTGTGCGGGGATCGCTGGGTGGCATGGACCCGGTGGGCCGAAGGGCCTGTTTTTGCGCAATATCTCTTAAAAACTCCAAATTAAAATAAAAAAAATCTCTTCAGAGTGAAACTGAATTCCCTTTTGAGTCAATTAAATTGATTTTTGTTTCATTAAAAAGGAAGTCACAAATTGCTAATCATTCTTTTCAAATATCTAAATGCGTAGATTGCAAGAGGAGAGAGACACTACCCAAAATAGGGTTGAGGGCAAAATGGGGAGTGAAGCAGAAATCTAGCGTAAAAGATCACAGATTGAGATCAAAGTAGAAAACGTCAAAGTTATTTGTGAATAATTTCATCTGAAAAGCTGGAACATCGTGAACTCTGGTGAATTTGCCAATTTAAAAGAAAATGGAGCTCATTATTGGGCAGCAGCATGCCTTATTACAAATGTAATGGGCTGATTCTGCCATAGACACAGTCACATTTGCTTCTTCAGCGAGCTCTGCACTCTGCACCTACCTCCTGCAGCTGCCAGACTCCTAACATCTCTTTTAGTTTAGTTTAGAGATACAGCGCGGAAACAGGCCCTTTCAGCCCACCGGGTCCACGCCGACCAGCGATCCCCGCACATTAACACTATCTTATACCCACTAGGGACAATATTTACATTTACCAAGCCAATTAACCTACAAACCTGTACGTCTTTGGAGTGTGGGAGGAAACGGAAGATCTCGGAGAAAACCCACGCAGGTCACGGGGAGAACGTACAAACTCCGTACAGGCAGCACCCATAGTCGGGATGGAACCCTTGCTCATCTGCTAGTGTTGCACCTCTGCTGCTTCTAAACAGAAAAGAATCAGAACCTTTGGCGTGTATCTTAGCCGAGATTTCCTCTCCAATGGACCTGTTTAAAAACGGTTTATTGGATCCACGCGTTGTTGACATTTGTTAGGCTTGTTTCTTTAAAAAATGGCCGCTCTGTTTTTCCACCTTCCCAACAGTGAATACATCTCCAATCTATCGAGTTGAAATAGCCCGAGGATGTTTAAGTTCCTTCTTTTTATGTTCAGCGTGACAGTCCTTCTGAATGATAGCTTTACATGGTTTATCTTTCACACAAGAGGCCACAGGAAATCTTGCTCCCTAATAAATCCAGTGGTACTTTAGGTAGCAGCAGTCACATTAGAAATAATGATGCATGCCTCAACTCTGTCATAAACATGAGGATAATGAATACCCTTATGACACAGAACTGTCAACAACAATAAGCTGCCGAATCCACACAAGCTGATGAATCTTAATTCATATTTTTGTCCACCGCTGCAGTTTACCATATCATATTTCACACCTTCAATCTTGAAATATTGCTTTCACATCCATGGGATCATAGTAAGCTGCTTTGTGATGACATTTAATCCATTCCCCAAAGGGTATGAATTTATCAGACTCGCCTTGGTGTCGGTGGAACGAACTTGGTGGAAGTGTGAGCAGATGTCAATGGAGTGAGATGAACCATCGACGATCTGTGTGAACGTCGAGTTAAATGAAGAGAAAAAAAGATGGAAAGGTAAAGTTTTTTTTTTAAAAAGCTCCAACAAAATGAAACTTTTAATAAAGACACATTTTTTGCAGTTAAATCTTTTTTTTCCTGCCAGCCAGGCTGATTGGCAGTAATTAGCACTCATCACATTGTTAAAATTATATTTAGACTTGTAATAACTTGGCTTAACTTTCTGTGGCAAGTGTTTATATCCACGAAGCAATTACAGCATTGTCAGGCGTTTCAATGGATTTCAATAGCGAGGCAGATGGCAAGATGATAATTTTACGAAATAATGACAGAACAGCTTTGAATCTTGCTGTTCCTTGTACTTACCCACCTGCCTCGAGTTGTAGTGTCATTTTGTGCATTGGCCTGATCATTATCTTGATAGGCAAATAACTTCTGCAATCTTCAACAACAATTACTTTAATTGTAATGACTAGGGTGAGTCAAGGCTCAATGAGAACGTGAGTAGACGTTGTAAAGAACGTCTTTACGTTATTATAAGAAAATAACTGTAGATGCTGGTACAAATCGAAGGTATTTATTCACAAAATGCTGGAGTAACTCAGCAGGTCAGGCAGCATCTCAGGAGAGAAGGAATGGGTGACGTTTCGGGTCGAGACCCTTCTTCAGAACTTTACGTTATTATATCTATCGATAGATATAATTGGTGGAGATGTCCCTGATCACAAATTTAGTGATTTTTTTCTCACCACCACTGAATGGCAATGTTGCATCCAGTAAAGTACATGCAACTCATTAAGATCAAGTCTAAAATTCTTTTACCAATAATAATATTAATACTTGTTTTTTTCTGTTTTTTTGTCATGTCATATATTTAGGAATCTTATCAAGGATCTTAAGATTAAATCGGCCTGGTACAGCATTGTGAAGAGATCAAATGTTCTACAAATAAGTCTTATTCAAACAATGCCAATAAATGGGAGTTAGGTAAAGGCACTGGCTAGCTGCGAGGAGGATGCTAGGAGGCTGCAGAGTGACTTGGATAGATTAGGCGAGTGGGCAAATGCATGGCAGATGCAATATAATGTGGATAAATGTGAGGTTATCCACTTTGGCGGCAAGAACAGGAAAGCAGAGTATTACCTGAATGGTGACCGATTGGGAGAAGGGGAGATGCAACGTGACCTGGGTGTCATGGTGCACCAGTCATTGAAAGCAAGCAAGCATGCAAGTGCAGCAGGCAGTGAAGAAAGCGAATGGTATGTTGGCATTCATAGCAAGAGGATTTGAGTTTAGGAGCAGGGAGGTTCTGCTGCAGTTGTACAGGGCCTTGGTGAGACCGCACCAGGAGTATTGTGTGCAGTTTTGGTCTCCTAACCTGAGGAAAGACATTCTTGCCTTAGAGGGAGTACAGAGAAGGTTCACCAGATTGATCCCTGGGATGGCGGGACTTGCATATGAGGAAAGACTGGATAGACTGGGCTTGTACTCGCTGGAATTTAGAAGACTGAGGGGGGATCTTATAGAAACATATAAAATTCTTAAGGGGTTGGAGAGGCTAGATGCGGGAAGATTGTTCCCGATGTTGGGGGAGTCCAGAACCAGGGGTCACAGCTTAAGGATAAGGGGGAAGTCTTTTAGGACCGAGATGAGAAAACATTTCTTCACACAGAGAGTGGTGAGTCTGTGGAATTCTCTGCCACAGAAGGTAGTTGAGGCCAGTTCATTGGCTATATTTAAGAGGGAGTTAGATGTGGCCCTTTTTGCTAAAGGGATCAGGGGGTATGGAGAGAAGGCAGGTACAGGCTACTGAGCTGGATGATCAACCATGATCATATTGAATGGCGGTGCAGACTCGAAGGGCTGAATGGCCTACTCCTGCACCTATTTTCTATGTTTCTATGTTTCTATGTAATGAGTGGGGAAAGCAGTAATCATAAGATCATAAGGTCAGAAGTTAATATGTGAGAGGAGAAGGCAAGAACGGAGTACTGATTGTGGATGATCGGCCATGATCACAGTGAATGGTGGTGCTGGCTCGAAGGGCCGAATGGCCTCCTCCATCACCTATTGTCTATTGAGAAGAATTAGGCCATTCGGCCCCATCAAGTCTACTCCGCCATTCAATCATTGCTAATCTATCTCTCCCTCCTATCCCCATTCTTCTGCCTTCTCCCCATAACCTCTGACACCTGTACAAATCAAGAACTTATCTACCTCTGCCTTAAAGGGCCGGGCATCAAGGGCATTAAGTTTTTTAAAAGTCATTGGTGCGTCACAATCTATGTGGAAAATTGAATTGGCCTTCTGACCTGTTGACTTCGGCTGTAAATAACTGAGGTCAGGCAGTGGTCTTGCTGGGATGTCAGTGGGATCATGCGCAAGAGGAAATGATTGGAAGAAGGAAAGACCAAGGAGTCTTAACCTCCATGCGTCATTTGGAATGCAGCACGCCTACCTCATAGCAATCCAATATGTCCAGAAGTTCACATTCTCCCAGGTCCATCATCCATCATGTGGAAGCTGGTTCCCAGACTCATAGATATGGTTGGACTTTGTGACTGTGGTGGTAATGGTCACAGAGTTCATATCTCCTTGACTTGTTTTATTGGCATGGATCAGCCACAAGTGGCAATATACAGCTTGCTATTATACAAGAGGCATTGGTATCATCTTTTTGTGGGTATGTAAATAAATCACCTTCTCTACGGTTAAGGGTTTGGAATGGAAATGTCACAAGGAAACAACCACATATTACACTTTAGGAAAGCCTTTTATTCATTGAATGCACAAATACTCTGAACCCACTGGTAGAGAATAATATTGACAAATATCACACACCTAGGGAGTTTACATGACACATTTATTTCTTGGCAATCAGTTGTGCTTGTCCCCAACAACTCTCACCAACTTCTACAGGTGCACCGTAGAAAGTATTTTATCGGGATGCATCACAGCCTGGTTTGGGAACAGCTCCATCGAAGACCACAGGATATAGCAGCAAATTGTGGACACAGCCCAGACCGTGTTTTGGGACAGAGACGGCTGTACTTTCTGAGAAGGCTCCGCTCCTTCAACGTCTACAGTAAGATGCTGCACATGTTCTACTAATCGGTGGTAGCCAGTGCCATCATCTTCGTTGCCGTGTGCCAGGGCAGCAGGGCGAAGGCCGCGGACGCCAACAGGATCAACAAACTCATCAGGAAGGCTGGCTCCATCCTGGGGGTGGAGTTGGATCCATGGGACGTGGTCTTGGAGGGGAGGATGCTCCTCAAACTGCGGAGCATCCTGGACAATACAGCTCACCCCCTCCATGACACACTGGTCAACCTGAGGAGCACCTTCAGCAACAGACTGGTTCCACCAAGATGCAGCACAGAACGCCACAGGAGATCCTTCTTCCCTGTGGCTATCAAACTGTACAACTCCTCCCCCTTCTGACATGGGGTAGACTGAGACTGAGACTGACTCCCCTCACCCCCCCCCCCCATTTGGGAACAGCTCCATCGAAGACCGCAGGAAATTGCAGCAAATTGTGGACACAGCCCAGACCATCACACAAACCAACCTCCCTTCCATTGACTTCATTTATACCTCACGCTGCCTCAGCAAGGCCAGCAGCATAATCAAGGACTGCTCGCACCCTTGGCCACTCCCTCTTCTCCCCTCTCCAATGAGGCAAAAGCTATAGATGTGTGAAAACACACACCTCCACATTCGAGGACAGTTTCTTCCAGGCAACTGAACCATCCTACCTCAACCAGAGAGCAGTGCTGAACTGCTATCTACCTCATCAGAGACCCTCGGACTATCTTCGATTGGACTGTGTCTTTTCATCTTTTTTGTTATTTTTAGTGTGTTTTAAAAAGTTTGTGTGAATGTTCTCTGGTTTGTTTTATGTGTGGAATGGGGGTTCGGGGGAAATAACGTAACGTAAGAAACCTCTACTTCTTTGGAGTGTGGGAGGAAACCCACGCGGGTCACGGGGAGAAGGTACAAACTCCGTACAGACAGCACCCGTAGTCGGAATCCGCCCATAGTCGGACCCGGGTCTCTGGAGCTGTGAGGCAGCAACTCTACCGCTGCGTCACCGTGCCGACCTCCTCGACCCGATCTCTGACCGCCACGGCTGTGGTGGGAGGTCATGAAGGAGGGAATAGAAGTCAGGAAGAGTAAGGAAAATAATGAATAAAATGGGTGTAAGATAAAGGAAATGATAGAAAGTAGAAATGAGGAAAGTAGGGAATGAAAGAGAGTGGGGAGAAAAAGGTGTGGAAGGAATGGAAACAGGGCAAGCAAGGTCCAGTGTAAAAGAACAAGTGGCAGTAATAATGAGAAGCAGATGATATGAGAGAGGGAATAAGAAAATGAACACGAGGGAGGAAGAATCTGATAAAGGAACGAGGGAATGAATAGAATAAAAGAAAGAGTTAATAAATTGCTGATGACTGCTGATGAATGAGGCATAGAGAGAGTGTGTTCTAGTGGGTGTTCTAGGTTTTATAAGTGTCCTAGGTTTTCTAGGTTTTATAAGTGTCCACAAAATGCAAAACAAAAATAGCAGGCAGGTGATGCAAGAGGTTAGAATGACAAATAGGATATTAGCCTTGAAGAAGGGAAGTATTGTTGTAATTGTATGAGGTACTATTAAGATGGCACCTAAAGTACTGTGTCGGAATTGAATTGAATTGAATTGAATACATTTTATTAGCCAAGTATGTATGCATACAAGGAATTTGATTTGGTGCTTTGCTCACAAGTAACAACACGACATACAGTAAACAATTACGAATAAAACATTGGGCAGCACGGTGGCGCAGCGGTAGAGTTGCTGCCTTACAGCGAATGCAGCGCCGGAGGTTCGATCCTGACTACGGGCGCCGACTGTACGGAGTTTGTACGTTCTCCCCGTGACCTGCCTGGGTTTTCTTCGAGATCTTCGGTTTCCTCCCACACTCCAAAGACGTACAGGTTTGTAGGTTAATTGGCTTGGCAAATGTAAAAATTGTCCCTAGTGGGTGTAGGATAGTGTTAATGTGCGGGGATCGCTGGGCGGCGCGGACCCGGTGGGCCGAAGGGGCTGTTTCTGTGCTGTATCTCTAAATCTAAAATCTAAAATCTAAATCTAAATTATAATTTAAGCATGTGAAAAATGAAATGAATTAGCTGAGCAGAAAGGGGCTACAGACTTTTGGCTGTTGAGTAGAGCTACTGCTCGTGGAAATAAAGCTGTTTTTATGTCTGGCTGTGGCTGCTTTGACAGTCCGGAGTCGCCTTCCAGAGGGAAGTGCTTCAAAGAGTTTGTGGCCAGGGTGAGAGGGGTCAGAGATGATCTTGCCCGCTTGCTTCCTGGCCCTTGCAGTGTACAGTTCGTCAATGGGGGGAAGGTTGCAGCCAACAACCTTCTCGGCTGATCGAACGATGCGTGGCAGCCTCCGGATGTCGTGCTTGGTGGCTGAGCCAAACCAGACCATGATGGAGAAGGTGAGGACGGACTCGATGATGGCAGTATAGAATTGGACCATCATTGCCTGTGGCAGATTGTGGCAGAAGGTACTGCAGGTGCTGATTTACACCAAAGTTAGACACAAAATGCTGGAGTAACTCAGTGGGACAGGTGACATCCCTGGATAGAAGGAATGGATGATGTTTCAGGACGAGACTGTGCACACTGTATTGTGTATGTGCACAGTTGTGGTCCCCTTATTTGAGTAAGTATATCATGCGTGGGTTTTCTCCGAGATCTTCGGTTTCCTCCCACACTCCAAAGACGTACAGGTATGTAGGTTAATTGGCTGGGTAAATGTAAAAATTGTCCCTAGTGGGTGTAGGATAGTGTCAATGTGCGGGGATCACTGGGCGGCACGGACTTGGTGGGCCGAAAAGGCCTGTTTCCGGCTGTATATATATGATATGATATGATATGATATATTGTCATTGAAACAGTCCAAAACACTTTATGAGGCAAATTCCTGCATTGAGAGAGATTCTTTGGCATCGAGATGCATGAGGGGTGATCCAAGTAGAAAGAATAGCAATGCAGTAATGGTTTCATTAATATCCTTCAAAATATGATCAGTAATTCTATGGTAAGGAAGTAAAGAGCTGCAGTTGAAGGTTATTATTCACTGTGTACATGCTTGCAGTTGTAGATGCTCGCTACCTCTGCCATTCTCTGATGGCTGCCCTGAATCTGAATTCACAGAGAACCTTCCCAGCAACAGCTAATATTTACTAAATCGCTCAGCCTTCTTTCCGATCTGCATCGTCACAGATACCTTGCATACTCAGTTACCCTGAATAACATGATTCAATATGACTTTCATTTGTGTTAAGCGGAAAGTTAGGCAGCAAAAATCCTCGGACAACAAACAGTGTTTACCACAAGAATGCAAGAAAGTAAAATCAGATGTAGGCCACTCGAGCCTGCTCTTGAGCCTGCTTCACCACTCAATACGTTGATAGCCATTGCACACCATGCCTCAGCTCCTTCTCCAGGGTGAGGGTTAGGTTATGATTTATTGGACAGTGGGCCAAAATGCCCTCTCTCTGGTGCTCAATGATCTCCCCCTGGAGATTCCTATTCACCATATAATGCCACTTTAGTCTGGCCCACGGTCTCATCACCCTCGTCCAAATCTGTTCGCCTTTACACTTGCCCTTCTGTAGATTTGTAGGATTTGTAGGAGTCCATCCTGTTTGAGTTTATGCTAGGTTCAGGCCATTGGGTTCTAGCGTCTGTAACGCTTTAATCCATGGCCTCTCTGCCCTCTTCCTACGCCCGGTTGACCAATTTATGTTTGTTTCCAGACCCATGATCTCAAGGGACTGGACCCCATGCTGTTGGAAGTGTCTGCTAATGGGGATGGACTGGTCTCCCCTCGTGATGTTGTTGATGTGTCCTGTCAGTCTGACTCTGAGGCTGTTGCCTGTTTCGCCAATGTACAGTAAGTTACACTGCTTACATTTAATCGCATACACTACATTCTTTTACTCGCGGGTTATTCTCTGTGCTATCTGCCTTCTCTTTCCTGTCACAGTGTTCTCTATGTTTTTGGCTATTACCAAGTGAGTGCAGGCCCAACATTGTCTTTGACCACAGTTTGAGGTTGTTTGTAGGCTAGTACTGACCAGGATATCTTTCAGATTTTCAGCCCTCTTAAATGCTGACGTTATTTGTATCCCTGCAGTGTGACAAATCCCCTTTGAAATTGTTGTAAACGGCCTTTGACAATTTTGTGGGCCTGGACGGCCATGTTACTGTGTCCTGTTATTAGTGGCAAGTTCAGTGTCAAGCCTGGCCTGGGTCTGGGCCCTTGTGTGCTTTTAAGGAAATCTGACTTCATGTGCCTTAATCTATGTCTGCAGTACCCCCACTGTCTAAGGGCTGTGGAAAGGGTGTTGGTGGCCTGGTTAAAGTCCTCCTCCCTGGTGCATATACGTTGGAAGCGGGTCAGTTGTGACGTTACGGTACCCCTAATGGTTTGTTTTGGGTGGTGGCTCGTGGTGTGTAGAGGGGTGTAGGTGTCTGTGGGTTTGAAAAAAAACATTGGTAGCTAGTTTATGGTCTTGGTTAGTTGATGGTAGTTTAAAGACAGTGGTGTCGAGGAAGTCTACACTCTCCCTGCTTGTCAAGGCCTTAACTTTGATGGAAGGGTGGTGGGCATTAAGTTAGGGTTAGGGTTGCATTATCTCCATTGCCTTCAATCACCAAATGTATCAAAAATGTGAGATAAATCTGTATAAATGAACAATAACGAGGATGAACCAAGAGTCTGGAGTCTCTCTTGGGGGGAGGGGGAAGGGGAGGGGGAGGGGGGAAGGGGGAGAGGGGTAGGGGGAAAGTGGAGGGGGAGGGAGAGGGAGGAGGGAAGATAAGGGGGGTTGAGGGGGATGGAGTGGGGGAAAGGGGAGGGGAAGTGGGGAGGTGGAGGGGGGAGGGGGAGGGGAGGGGCAGGGGAGGGGGAGAGTGGGAAGTAGTGGAAGGGGAAGGAGGAGGGAGGGAGGAGAGAGGGGGGAGGGAGGGGGAGGGGGAAGGGAGGGGGAGTGGGGAGAGGGGAGGAGAGGGTGCTGCACCAATGCAGGAGAGGTTTGGGCCCAACGGGTCCACTTGGTCTAGCCTCCTTTAAAATTTTCCCCTCTCATGTTAAAGCTATGCCTTCTAATCATTGACATTTCCACTCTGGGAGAAAGCTTCTGACTGTCTACTCTCATGCCTCTCATAACTTCATAGACTTCTATCAGGTCTCCCCTCACCCTCTGACATTCCAGTGAAAATAATCCAACTGTTTCCAACCTCTCCTCATAGCTAATATCCTCAATGCTGGTAAATCTCTTCTGCATCCTCTTCTAGAACGACTGCCACTGATTTATCCACACTCTTCCATTGAATGTGGCACCAAAGTACGGTTTCGATACGATACGATACAATACGATAGAACTTTATTTATCCCGGGAGGGAAATTGATCTGCCAACAGTCGTAAAAACACAAAAACTCAAAATACATTGGGAGGTGAATGGAGAGGCAGTGCAAACACATCTTCCTCCTGTTCCTACCATTGTGTGGTGCTGAAGTCAACAACTCGGGCCACATAAAGCAAGAGGCTCGCTCTGGAGCAAGAGACTCACTCTGTTGCACACCCTCATCTGCTCCAGATATTGGAAACATTATTTAAGGACATTTGGTTGAGGACTTTGGCCATTTTCTCTGCAGCGTCTCAGTTTATTCGTCGGCACTCAGTGCGGGAATTGTTACCAAAAGTCATTACCAAGGCTGAAGTGGTGTTGAAGTCTGGGCAAGCAGTTTCAGTTTCAGTTTAGTTTATCGTCAGTTCAGTTAGTTAGTTTATCGTCATGTGTACCGAGGTACAGTGAAAAGCTTTTGTCGCGTGCTAACCAGCCAGCGAAAAGACAAAGCACGATTACAATCGAGTCTTTCACAGTGTGCAGATATATGATAAGGGAATAATGTTTATTGTTGGCGAGGCTGCCATCGCTGATGGGGTCACCCAGTGGACAACCGTTTTCCTGAATACTTGAATTTGGTCCACCAAGCCCTGCTGGATCTCCCGGTTGCTAAATACTTTAACACCCCTTCCCATTCCTACACTGACCTTTCTGTCATGGGCCATCTCCATTATCAGAGTGAGGCCACACAAAAACTAGAGGAACAGCGCCTCATATTCCGTTTAAGTAGCTTACAAACCAATGGGATGAAAATATTGAATTCTCCAATTTTAGGTAACTGACCTTTTAAACAACCACCTCCTTCTCCCCCCACCTTTTTCTTTCCACCTCTCTTCCTGTGCTCCACCTGGATTTGCACCTATTTCTCCCGTTCCATCTCTCCCCACTGTCTCTCCATCCACCTCCCAATGAATTTCCCCTCTCACCTGCATCCACCTACTACTTGCCAAGCATTATCCTCTTCTCTTCTAGATCCCCCCACTGCAATCAACCTAAAGTAGGGTCCTGACCCAAAATGTCACCTAGTCATGTTTTCCAGAGATGCTGCCTGACTCACTGAGTTACTCAGAACTTTGTGAATCAAGAGCCAAGAGTGTTATAGACAATAGACAATAGACAATAGGTGCAGGAGTAGGCCATTCGGCCCTTCGAGTCAGCACCGCCATTCAATGCGATCATGGCTGATCACTCTCAATCAGTACCCAGTTCCTGCCTTCTCCCCATACCCCCTCACTCCGCTATCCTTAAGAGCTCTATCCAGCTCTCTCTTGAAAGCATCCAACGAACTGGCCTCCACTGCCTTCTGAGGCAGAGAATTCCACACCTTCACCACTCTCTGACTGAAAAAGTTCTTCGTCATCTCCGTTCTAAATGGCCTACCCCTTATTCTTAAACTGTGGCCCCTTGTTCTGGACTCCCCCAACATTGGGAACATGTTTCCTGCCTCTAATGTGTCCAATCCCCTAATTATCTTATATGTTTCAATAAGATCCCCCCTCATCCTTCTAAATTCCAGTGTATACAAGCCTAATTGCTCCAGCCTTTCAACATACGACAGTCCCGCCATTCCGGGAATTAACCTAGTAAACCTACGCTGCACGCCCTCAATAGCAAGAATATCCTTCCTCAAATTTGGAGACCAAAACTGCACACAGTACTCCAGGTGCGGTCTCACCAGGGCCCGGTACAACTGTAGAAGGACCTCTTTGCTCCTATACTCAACTCCTCTTGTTACGAAGGCCAACATTCCATTGGCTTTCTTCACTGCCTGCTGTACCTGCATGCTTCCTTTCAGTGACTGATGCACTAGGACACCCAGATCTCGTTGAACATCCCCTCTTCCTAAATTGTCTTATGTTCCAGATAGAACCATGAATGTCTTACTTGCAGCAGCACAACGGAATATGTAAACCTAGCACACTGTAAATAATATGATCAATGAGAAAAAAAATTCAGTGCGTATATACATACATACTCACATATATACATATACTAGACCAAGTGGACCTGTTGGGCCCAAACCTCTCCTGCATTGGTGCAGCCTGTCCTCCCCCCCTCCCCTCTCTCCTCAACCCCCCCTCCCCTCTCCCTTCTCCCCCACTCCCCCCTTCCGCCCTCCCTCCTCCCTCCCTCCCCCTCCCCTCCTTTTAAACTTTAAAATGTGAATAACTTTAAAAATATAACACCGATTTCAATAAAAACTACTTGCATTATCATTAAAGTGACAATGGTGAGTAAGGTGGGCCTAAAATTGTCGCGCTATCGTGTACCGTTTCAGCTGAAGTTCAGTCACAAACAAGATACACATATACACATATAGTTTATAGATACACATATGCACGCAGGCATATGTACACCCCGTGACCTGTGTGGGTTTTCTCCGAGATCTTCGGTTTCCTCCTACACTCCAAAGACGTACAGGTATGTAGGTTAATTGGCTGGGCAGAAATGTAAAAATTGTCCCTAGTGGGTGTAGGATAGTGTTAGTGTGCGGGGATCGCTGGGCGGCGCGGACCCGGTGGGCCGAAGGGCCTGTTTCTGCGCTGTATCTCTAAATCTAAAAAATCTAAATAACATTGGCACTTCCCAAACATTTCTACTACCGAGGAAGATCGGCAGCAGATATTAGCTGGTAGTCCTCCAAAGATTTACATTCTTCATTCTTTCATGAGTAATTCTCTAAGATATCTTGTGTTTAATGTAAGAAATTAATTAGACTAACTTATTTTACTATAGTTGTATGTATTAATCTTAGTTAGTTCATTGTTACTGCATACATACATGACTGCATGTGACAAATCAAATTCATCTGAATTAACTGTTTCAGAAAGCAAATTGAAATTCCAAAGCATAACCATTTTTTGCACCAAAAGTAAATCAGTGTCGGTACTGTAAATTAAAAGTTAAAATAGAAAATCCCTGAATATTCAGAAGACCAGACACCATCTGTAGAAAGAGTTACTGTTTCAGGTCATCAAACTTTCAACACAATCAATTTTAGTTCTTTTAATTTTAGATCACAGCCAGCAAGCCAGTCTGAAGAAGGGTCTCCACCCGTAACGTCACCTATTCCTTCCCTCCAGAGATGCTGTCTGTTCCGCGGGGATACTCCAGCATTTCGTGTCTATCTTCACCATAGGAACACTTCAGGTTTATTTATTGCTATGGTAACCAAAGATACTAGCGGAACAAGATAGACCACTCGACCCTAAAAAGCGTAGTATGTCATGGCGCCATTTTAGTAGGCAGAAACTTGCAGAAACATTTTAAAAGAAAAATAACAAAGATCTGTGAGTTGATAGATGAGATATATTCTGCATTTTAATGGTATCATCACACATATCTTCTAACCCACCACTCTATCTCCAGGTCCCTCAGGTCGGCCGACTTGGGGCTACTGACCATCCCGCGGTCTAGGCTTAAGCTCAGGGGTGACCGCGCTTTTGCGGTTGCAGCTCCTAGACAGTGGAACAGCATCCCTCTCCCCATCAGAACTGCCCCCTCCATCGACTCCTTTAAGTCCAGGCACAAAACCTATTTCTACTCCTCAGCGTTTGAGGCCCTATGAGGGGGCGCTGTGAACTGTTTATGTATGTGCTGTTATGTTTGTGTGCCATTGTATGTTCGTTCTTAGTATCTGAACTGATGTACAGCACTTTGGTCAACGTGGTAGTTGTTTTTAAATGTGCTATACGAATAAAATTGACTTAACTTGACTTGACATAAGGTTCCCCCAAAACACTGATTACACTGCGAGAGGCTTAGCGGACGGTGGGTTTTGCTTACTAAAATGGCGAACGTTACGCTTCTTTGCGTACTACACCAGTATAGGTGATTTCTATACATAGAAGGAGTGGTTCATCTTGTTCCTCTAGTATCTTTGATGGTAACCAGAAAGATTTGGGTCTTTGCCTTTTTCCTATTTTTTATTTGCAAATTTACTTTAATATGTTTAGAAATATTTAGCTGTCATTTGTTTCCGAAATGAAAGTAGGATTTGACGGAACTAATGACAATTTTGGAAGCCTACTTGTTGCTATATGACTGATATGAAATTCGACGGGGTCCTTCCTACTCTCATCAGTTGAAGTGGATCTTCTCAATGAGTCCATTTTTCTTCCAAGGTATTTCAGAGCGTAGAGATGATTTGAAATGCAAGCTGAACAATCAACTGCAGGAAAAGCAGCAACCAGCTCAACCATTGGAGCTGTCTAGCCTGTAATAGTACAGAATGCGAAGGATGCTGATCACGGAAGACCTCACCCAGTCCACAGAGATTGTCGGCACTCAGTTGCTTCCCTTCAGCAGGGGGTGACAGGAGGTGCTACTGCACTTGACAGCTTAATACATCCATGCAGCATTCTGCAGGGGAACGAGCTGCCTGATTAGCTAATGGCTGTGGGCTATGACTGTTACTAAATCTCTCGAAACTTTGATCACAAATTCTTAGCAGGCTGTTCAAAGAAACATTACCGGCATCTCACTGCATGCATCCACATGAGGCAGGTCACCAATGCAAGTGGTTAGTGGAATCTGCCACTTCATCAGACATTGCTGCATCTCAAAGCCAGGCCTACTGTGTCTCATGCAATTGTTTGAGTGAATCTAACGAGTTCTCTCCCATTGCAGGGGTCCCAAGGCCCTTGATGCGGATTTTCTTCTTAGTTACTTTGGCATTTCCAACACAAACTTACTGAAAGCTAGCAAATCCAGGCCAGAAGACCTATTTCCTGTGCACATCAGCATTTGGTCTTTCTACAGAAACATTGAGCTGTCGACTGGTCCTGCCACAAAATGACTTGTACTTCAGGTTAAATTACTCATCGTACAAAGCTCCCTTGAATTGCACTCATATGCAACACTTAAAGGAGGTTCTTCATTTTAAAATCATTGTCACCATGCTTTGAAAGCTTTAAAATATTATATTTTTAACCCTCCTTCAGTAACTGACTGCTGTACAATCATGAAACTAGCTAATAGACAATAGACAATAGACAATAGGTGCAGGAGGAGGCCATTCGACCCTTCGAGCCAGCACCACCATTCAATGTGATCATGGCTGATCATTCTCAATCAGTACCCCATTCCTGCCTTCTCCCCATACCCCCTGACTCCGCTATCCTTAAGAGCTCTATCTAGTTCTCTCTTGAATGCATTCAGAGAATTGGCCCCCACTGCCTTCTGAGGCAGAGAATTCCACAGATTCACAACTCTCTGACTGAAAAAGTTTTTTGTCATCTCCGTTCTAAATGGCCTACCCCTTATTCTTAAACTGTGGCCTCTTGTTCTGGACTCCCCCAACATTGGGAACATGTTTCCTGCCTCTAACGTGTCCAACCCCTTAATAATCTTATACGTTTCGATAAGATCCCCTCTCATCCTTCTAAATTCCAGTGTATACAAGCCTAGTCGCTCCAGTCTTTCAACATATGACAGTCCCGCCATTCCGGGAATTAACCTAGTAAACCTACGCTGCACGCCCTCAATAGCAAGAATATCCTTCCTCAAATTTGGAGACCAAAACTGCACACAGTACTCCAAGTGCTGTGTGCTAATGGTTCTGCATTAAATCACCTAATGGTTCTGCATGAAATTTTAAAGTTATTTTCAATTATTTAAAATCGAGCTACCCTCATAGAATATACCAGATATCATACTGTAAAGATCTTACTTATTGTGAAAAAAAAAACATTTGACTGTAATTTAAAAAATAACTTACATTACTTATCTTAATACTATCAAGGATCTGAAGGTCGAGTCGCAGGTAGATAAGGTGGTCAAAAAGGCTTCTGGCACTTTGTCCTTCATCAGTCAGAGTATTGAGTATAGAAGTTGGGAGGTCATGTTGCAGTTGTATAAGACGTTGGTGAGACCGCATTTAGAATATCGTGTTTAGTTCTGGGCACCATGTTATAGGAAAGATATTGTCAAGCTTGAATGAGTTCAGAAAAGATTTACGAGGATGTTGCCAAGACTAGTGGGTGTGAACTACAGGGGGAGATTGAGTAGGCTGGGTCTCTATTCCATGGAGCGCAGGAGGATGAGGGGAGATCTTGTAGAGGTATATAAAATCAAGAGAGGAATAGATCGGGTAGATGCACAGTTTTTTACCCAGAGTAGGGGAATTGAGGACCAGAGGACATGGATTCAAGGTGAAGAGGAAAAGATTTAATAGGAATCCAGGGGGTAACATTGAGTAGAACTATCACTTGTGGAAAAAAAGCTGTTTTTATGTCTGGCTGTGGCTGCTTTGACAGTCCGGAGTCGCCTTCCAGAGGGAAGTGCTTCAAAGATTTTGTGGCCAGGGTGAGAGGGGTCAGAGGTGATCTTGCCCGCTCGCTTCCTGGCCCTTGCAGTGTACAGTTGGTGAATGGGGGGAAGGTTGCAGCCGACAACCTTCTCAGCTGTGCGAACGATCCGTTGCAGCCTCCGGATGTCGTGCTTGGTGGCTGAGCCAAACCAGACCATGATGGAGAAGGTGAGGACGGACTCAATGATAGCAGCGATACACACCTCAATGATACACACCTCCATTAAACCTGATGCAGCATGCTTGGTAAATCTGCCATTTATCTATTCCTTTTAAAAGGATACCAGCAATTCAGTCTGAAGAAGGGTCTCGACCCAAAACGTCACCCATTCCTTCTCCCCAGAGATGCTGCCTGACCCGCTGAGTTACTCCAGCATTTGTGTCAACCAGCAATTCAGAACATGTGTTAAAATGACTGATGAATCTAGTTGTAGCAAACCTATGAATTTTTCTAGAATGCCATTTGTTTGAAACAAATTTTCTTGGAAGTCATACTATTTGATTCAATAGACCCCCGTCTGAGCTGAGAGAAGTCAAATGAAGAGTCACGAGTGTTTAATTGGCTTGTGTACCGGCATTCTGTTAAAGTAGGAGTGAAACTCAGACCTCTAATGAAAGGTTGAAGATGTCCACAGAAACAGGTCCATGTTGATCCACGTATGTTGGTCCATGTACGTTTTTAAGAATACCATCAGGTACACCGTTGGGGAAGGATGCTTTCCAAGAGTTCACCACCCTAAAGGATCTTCTGATTTTGAACAGGGTAACTGAGATGGCAGTCCCACCGGGAGCTTTGGGTGTCCGAGAATGTATTTTCAAATCCTGCCTTTGAAGTGAGCAGAGAAAGCACTGAGCATATTGGGGAATGATGCCCGGCTGCCACTTGACCCACTACTTGGTATGCCTTCTTGCAGCGCGCAAGTCCTGCCACACTGAATGGCCACATCATCCTCCCGTTTAGACCAAAAGTGTCTCTTCACTTTTCTGATGGTTTTATCCAGGTTTTACCTGGACTTCCCAAATATCAAGATCAAGGTTCAAGATCAATTTATTGTCACATGTACCAGTTAAGGTTCAGTGAAATTTGAGTTACCATACAGCCATACTAAGTAAAAAGCAACAAGACACACAGCCACATAAAGTAAAATTTAACATAGACGTCCACCACACTGGATTCCACATTCCTCACTGTGATGGAAGATAATAAAGTTCAATCATCTTCCGCTTCATTCACCCCGGATCAGGGCTGTTGAAACATAGAAACATAGAAAATAGGTGCAGGAGTAGGCCATTCGGCCCTTCGAGCCTGCACCGCCATTCAATATGATCATGGCTGATCATCCAACTCAGTATCCTGTATCTGCCTTCTCTCCATACCCCCTGATCCCTTTAGCCACAAGGGCCACATCTAACTCCCTCTTAAATATAGCCACTGAACTGGCCTCAACTACCTTCTGTGGCAGAGAATTCCACAGATTCACCACTCTCTGTGTGGAAAAAAACTTTCTCATCTCGGTCCTAAAAGTCTTCCCCTTATCCTTAAACTGTGACCCCTTGTTCTGGACTTCCCCAACATCGGGAACAATCTTCCTGCATCTAGCCTGTCCAACCCCTTAAGAAGTTTGTAAGTTTCTATAAGATCCTTACTCGACCAGAATCAAATGCCTGGTTACGGACCTCCTAATTCATATAATGGTTCTAGATACTCGGATGGCCTCGGTGGGAAGACACTCCTCCCCATATTACCTTTTGAAGTCGCCAATGACCATGGCATATACATTTAGCTCATTGACAAGTCCTTGAACATCACCCAGTCTATCAACAGCAAACAGTCACAGAGTCATTCCCCTGGCTCCCCAGCCCATCTCAGTGCAATCCTTCCCATTCAAGCAACGGTCATGTCATAAGTGATAGGAGCAGAATTAGGCCCATCATGACTGCTCCACCATTCAATCATGGCTGATCTGTCTCTCCCTCCTAACCCCGTTCTCCTGCCTTCTTCTCATAACCCCTGACACCCGTTCTAGTCAAGAATCTATCTATCTCTGCTTAATAAATATCCATTGACTTGGCCTCCACAGCTGTCTGTGGCAAAGAATTCCACAGATTCACCACCCTCTGACTAATGAAATTCCTTCTCATCTCGTTCCTAAAGCAATGTTCTTTAATTCTGAGGCTATGACCTCTAGTCCTAGACTCCCCCACTAGTGGAAGTATCCACTCTATCCAAACCTTTCATTATTCTGTATGTTTCAATGAGGTCCCCCCTCATTCTTCTAAACACCAGCAAGTACAGGCCCAGTGCTGTCAAACGCTCATCATATGTTAACCCACCCATTCTTGGGATCATTCTTGTAAACCTCCTCTGGACCCTCTCCAGAGCCAGCACATCCTTCCTCAGATATGGGGCCCAAAATTGCCCACAATGCCCTGCAGTCGCTGTCTATACACAGGAAGAAAGTGCGCAGGCAAGTGGTCTGCTTTTCCTAGCGAGGGTGAGGAAGGGAGTAGGAAAAAAACTGCAGATGCTGGTTTAAATCGAAGGCAGACACAAAATGCTGGAGTAACTCAGCGGGTCAGGCAGCATCTCGAGAGACAAGGAATGGGTGACGTTTCGGGTCGAGACCCTTCTTCAGACTGATGTCAGGGGAGGGGGCGGGACAAAGATAGGATGTAGTAGGAGACAGGAAGACTAGTGGGAGAACTGGGAAGGGGGAGGGGAAAGAGAGGGACAGAGGAACTCTCTGAAGTTAGAGAAGTCAATGTTCATACCGCTGGGGTGTAAACTACCCTAGCGAAATATGAGATGCTGTTCCTCCAATTTGCGCTGGGCCTCACTCTGACAATGGAGGAGGCCCAGGACAGATAGGTCAGATTGGGAATGGGAGGGGGCGTTGAAGTGCTGAGCCACCGGGAGATCAGGCTGGTTAAGGCGGACTGAGCGAAGGTGTCTGAGCGAAACGATCGCCGAGCCTGCGCTTGGTCTCGCCGATGTAGAGACGTTGACATCTGGAACAGCAGGTACAATAGATGAGGTTGGAAGAGGTGCAGGTGAACCTCTGATTGTGAATCACCAATGGTCAGGAACACTCGATGCTCTGGTGCTGCTGGGAATGTGTTGGTAGCAGTGAGGAAGTGATTTATTCAAACTAGCCTTGGTGCAGAACTCGACTATGCTGGAGAAGGCGGTGGGGACTTCAGACAGTGGAAGGAAATTGCTTTACTAATCCCAATCTATGATATAACTTACCATTATATTCCATTTTTGGCGTTAAAGTGCCCTGAGATGTAAAATTGAGTCCGATTCCCCAACTATGTAGAAAATAGGAAAAATGAGGACCAATGTATTGTGACCCAGTACAGTAAGAAACAAATATGTTTGATACTGTGATTTATGTGCTGCCCAGATAACATGGGCTGCACAGTCCTTCAGGTAGGACTTAAAGCCTGGGTGGGTAACATGTAAGAACCTGGTCTGCTTTCAGCAGTCACAGCTGTAGTCAGGCCAATTGGCAGAGTAATAGAATGGATGGGGTAAACTAATATCATCTCTATAGACGTGAGGGAGAACAATTCATTTGTTAACTAAAAGGCAGTGCCTGGAAATAAATAAGTCCGGAAAGAATAGGGGGAATGGACGTCTGTGCTGTTGTGTCATGCTGACAATGAAAGTGAATCAATCAGTGCCTTTGTTACAAAGATTGCACAGAGGAATTCAATGAGGCCATTAAGAGCTTGAATGAGAAAAGTGTTTGGTGATTTACATTCCCTGTGTAACTAAATCGCACAGCATGAAGTTTGTGGCTGGAATAAGACCAAGTGTATTCTACACCTGCAGATAAGAGAATGGCTCATCCGCTCCCGAAACTGGGACCTGGATTTGAAAAGCAGCAGGCTAATTAGCAGAAATGGAGGGACAGAAGTTTGTTTTGGATTTCGGCATGATTGCCAAGAAGCACTTGGGTGGAACTTTCTCTTAAGAAACCAACCTGAAAAGATTTTCCATCTAAAATAGTGTGGTACTGATCTGGAACTTGCCTCCTGGTAACGAGCTGCCAACACAATCTCTCAGGGCTTTCAAAATAGATTTGGGGGAAAAAATCCTGAGGGAAAATTAGTTGTGGCAGTACTGAGGGAGAGCTAGACAAAGGGCTGAATTAATCACTGTACAAAATCATCAGAGGAATAGATCAGATAGATGCACAGAATCTCCATCCCAGAGTAGGGGAATCGAGGTGACGGGGAAATGATTTAATAGGAATCTGAGGGGTAACTTTTTCACACAAAGGGTGGTGGGTGTATGGAACAAGCTGCCAAAGGAGGCTGTTCAGGCAGGGACTATCCCAATGTTTAAGAAACAGTTGGACAGGTACATGAATAGGACAGGATTGGAGGGATATGGACCAAGCGCAGGCAGGTGGGACTAGTGTAGCTGGGACAAGTTGGCAGGTGTGGGCAAGTTGGGCAGATGGGCATGTTTCCACACTGTATCACTCTATGACTCTAATTCCATTACACAGAACTAATGGGCTGATTTATGGTTTTGATTAGCTTCCTGTGCCTTTATGCTTCTCTGAATCTATGATGCGGCAAAAACCACAAAGAAGCAGAATGCAGTACAAGGAGTTTACACTTTGGAACAAGTGTATTTTCATCATCGTCAGTTCCCAGGTACATAAGGTATTATTTTAAATTTGCTTGCCAACGATCATTGGAGATTAAAATATTAATGAATTACTTGCTGTTTTATTCCAAATGAGTGTTTATACTGAGCCAACCGCCATTTTAAACACACACCTTTAAGCAAAGACAGGTATGGATAGCCAGAGGTCTGTGTGGTGGAATCAGGAGCCCGCGTCTGAAATATGAAGGTATATCAAAGAATGCTATTATAAACAGTCTTGGATGAGAATGAAGATAGACACAAAATGCTGGAGTAACTCAGCGGGTCAGGCAGCATCTCTGGAGAGAAGGAATGGGTGACGTTTCGGGTCGAGACCCTTCTTCAGACTAGAGGGAGGCAGTGAGAGTTGGCAGCAGCAGTGGTGGCCCCAGGAAGGCGCTAAGGGCTCAGTAGTGGCCCCGGGGAGGCGGTGAGTCGGTGGTGGCTACAGGAGGGCAGTGAGAGTCGGTAGTGGTCCCGGAAAGGCGGTGAGAGCCAGTGGTGGCCCGCGGAGGCAGTGAGAGTCGGCAGCAGCAATGGTGGCCCCGGGAAGGCGCTGAGGGCTCAGTAGTGGCCCCGGGGAAGCGGTGAGTGTCAGTGGTGGCTCCAGGAGGGCAGTGAGAGTCGGTAGTGGTCCCGGGGAGGTGGTGAGAGCCAGTGGTGGCCCGCGGAGGCGGTGAGAGTCGGGAGGCGGTGAGAGTCGGTGGCAGCAGCGGTTTCAGTGGTCCGGGCCTGGGATCGACCGGGAAGGCGGTGAGGGTGGGAGAGGGGGTGGATAGTGGCGCTGAGCCTCATGGCAGCGATGGAGTCCCGGGTCTCGGCCCCATGGTGATCGGGCAGGCGGTGGGCACAAGGTTAGTAAATTTGCAGATGACACTAGAGATTGCAAAGATGGGATTCAAAAATTATAGCAGGATCTTGATCAGCTGAGAAATAGTTAATATTTCAAGATTCAAGATTCAAGATCAATTTATTGTCACGTGTCCCAATTAAGGTACAGTGAAATGTGAGTTACCATACGGCCATACTAAGTAAAAAGCAACAAGACACACAGCCACATAAAGTAAAATTTAACATAAACATCCACCACAGCGGATTCCACATTCCTCACTGTGATGGAAGGTAATAAAGTTCAATCAACTTCATCTTTGTTCACCCGCGGTCGGGGCTGTTGAACCATCTGCAGTCGCCGCTGCCGACTGTCCGAGGCCCTCGCGTCGGGATGATCTAAACTCCCCGCGTCGGGACGGTTGGAGCTCCCGAGTCGGCCTCTTCTGACCAGAGACCGCGGGCTTCACGATGTTAAAGTCCACAGGCCCCGCGGTTGGAGCTCTCCACAGTCGATCCTTGGCAAAGGATCGCAAGCTCCACGATGTTAAAGTCCGCGCCACGCCCGCGGCATGAAGCGCTGGGCAGGTCTCCAGGAAAGGCCACCAACTCCTCGATGTTAGGCCGCAGTGGGGACAGAGATACGACACAGAGAAATATCACATCTCCATCGAGGTAAGAGATTGAAAAAAAGTTTCCCCCAAATCTCCCCCTCCCCCCCACCCCACATAAAATAAACCAAGAAACACTAAAACATACTTTAACAAATACTTAAAATAATAAAAACAGTAGAGAGGACAGACAGACTGTTGGCGAGGCAGCCAGGGTTGCTTTAAGTGAAGTCAAACCAAGGCAGTACAGAGAATGGTAGGGCCCTGGGTAGTGTTGCACAGTAGAGGGATCCAGGAATACAGGTGCACAGCTCCCCGAAGAGTGGTGTTACAGGTGGATAGGGTGGCAAAGAAGGCTCTTGGCTAATTGGCCTTCATCAATTAGGGTATTGAGTGTAGAGGCTGGGATATTATGTTACAGTTGTACAAGGCATTGGTGAACCACACTTGGAATCCAATTTCTCGGCAAAGGGATAACGACAGCCAAGTATGTGACAAATATCATGACAGATGGAGTATCCGATATGAAAATATAAAGTCACGCCTTTCGGTTGAAACACTGAAATGCAGAATATTCTTGATGTGATGCAAAACTCTCCAATATCGAGAATGTATCAAGGTGCCTTGATGTGGTGGAATAAGAAATGCAGAAAACTAATGTACAGGCACAGCACAGAACACTAATGTACAGGCACAGCACAGAAAATTTAATGTACAGGCACAGCACAGAACACTAATGTACAGGCACAGCACAGAACACTAATGTACAGGCACAGCACAGAACACTAATGTACAGGCACAGCACAGAACACTAATGTACAGGCACAGCACAGAACACTAATGTACAGGCACAGCACGGAACAAGAGGCCTTCATAACAAGAGGAGTTGAGTATAGGAGCAAAGAGGTCCTTCTGCAGTTGTACAGGGCCCTAGTCAGACGGCACCTGGAGTACTGTGTGCAGTTTTGGTCTCCAAATTTGAGGAAGGATATTCTTGCTATTGAGGGCGTGCAGCGTAGGTTTACTAGGTTAATTCCCGAAATGACGGGACTGTCATATGTTGAAAGACTGGAGCGACTAGGCTTGTATACACTGGAATTTAGAAGGATGAGAGGAGATCTTATCGAAACGTATAAGATTATTAAGGGGTTGGACACGTTAGAGGCAGGAAACATGTTCCCAATGTTGGGGGAGTCCAGAACCAGGGGCCACAGTTTAAGAATAAGGGGTGGGCCATTTAGAACGGAGATGAGGAAAAACTTTTTTAGTCAGAGAGTTGTGAATCTGTGGAATTCTCTGTCTCAGAGGGCAGTGGAGGCCAGTTCTCTGAATACATTCAAGAGAGAGCTAGATAGAGCTCTTAAGGATAGCGGAGTCAGGGGGTATGGGGAGAAGGCAGGAACGGGGTACTGATTGAGAATGATCAGCCATGATCACATTGAATGGCGGTGCTGGCTCGAGGGGCCGAATGGCCTACTCCTGCACATATTGTCTATTGTCTATTGTCTATTAGAACACTAATGTACAGGCACAGCACAGACAACTAATGTACAGGCACAGCAAACAATCTGGAAGGTATGTGGTTTATTGACTTTAATTTGGGATTAGTGTAGCTGGGACATTGTTGGCCGGTGTGGGCAAGTTGGGCCAAAGGGCCTGTTTCCTCACTGTATCGCTCTATCACTATGTCTAAACGATTTCTTGGTAGTGTAAGAGGGGATTTGTAGTGTTTCTTGGCTGAGGGGATTAGGGTTGTGTATGTCGGCTCAAGAATCTGATGGTTGTAGGACAGTAGCTGTGTGGGACGATGAGGAGAGGGCATGGCCGAGATAGTGGGAATTTTAATAATACACCGATCAGCCAAAACATTATGACCTGATGAGCCAAAACATTATGACCACCTGCCCAATATGCTGTTGGTCCTCCGTGTGCAGCCCCATACGCAGCAGGGTGCGATGCACTGTGTAATGTGACACATTCCTCCCTTGACCACCATTACAATTTTCTGCGACTTGTGCCACAGTCGACCTTCTGTCGGTTCGGACCAGACGGGATAGCCTTCGTTGCCCTCGCGCATCGATGAGCCTTGGGCGCCCAACACCCTGTCGCCGGTTTGTGGTTTGTCCCTCCTCAGACCACTGTTGGTAGGTACTCACCACTGCTGACCGGGAGCACCCCACAAGCCTTGCCGTTTCAGAGACGCTCTGACCCAGTCGTCTGGCCATGACAAATCGGCCCTTGTCGAAGTCGCTCAGGTCTTTACTCCTGCCCGTTTCTCCAGCATCCAACACGTCAACTTCAAGAACTGACTGTTCACTTGCTGCCTAATATATCCCACCCCTTGACAGGTGCCATTGTAACAAGATAATCAAATGTTCTTCACTTCACCTGTCAGTGGTCATAATGTTTTGGCTGATCGGTGTAGATGCCACTATTTGGAAGCAGCACCAGACGTAGTTGCTTTTGATGGTGGGGGGTGTGTGCTCTTCCACTGATAGACCAAGCTACGTCCACCACCCTTGCAGCATTTTTTTAATTTCATACTGATAAAATGTCCTTCAGGAATCAACATCTCATGTATTCACTGTAACCCACTTGCTGGTTTCAACCTCAAAAAGCTCTTTTCCTTTTGTCAAAAATAATTACCCTTCTGTAAATTCATGTTGACCTTTTCTAATCATGTTATGATTTTCTAAGTGCCCTCTT
This sequence comes from Rhinoraja longicauda, assembly GCF_053455715.1. NCBI lineage: Eukaryota > Metazoa > Chordata > Chondrichthyes > Rajiformes > Arhynchobatidae > Rhinoraja > Rhinoraja longicauda. Next base: position 6,055,708 of record NC_135956.1, read on the forward strand.
AGCATATCTCAGTAATGAAAGCCATCAATTATTTATCTTTTCTTTTTAATGAGTGCTTTTATTGCTGCTTATCAATGGACGGCATATCTCAAGGAAGGCATGCACTGGGCTCGGATAATCAGCTTGAACTGAAGCTGGGTCCACTGGGGAATGGTGGTGGAGAGGCATGCTGCCGGGGAAACGTACCAAGTACACAAGCTAAGAATAGATTTCCTGACCCTGATCTACGGAACAGTGCATCAGATACTTACCGTATTAGAAAATAACTGCAGATGCTGGTACAAATCGAAGGTATTTATTCACAAAATGCTGGAGTAACTCAGCAGGTCGGGCAGCATCTCGGGAGAGAAGGAATGGGTGACGTTTCGGGTCGAGACCCTTCTTCAGACTGATGTCAGGGCGGGCGGGCCAAAGGAAGGATATAGGTGGAGACAGGAAGATAGAGGGAGATCTGGGAAGGAGGAGGGGAAGAGAGGGACAGAGGAACTATCTAAAGTTGGAGAAGTCGATGTTCATACCACTGGGCTGCAAGCTGCCCAGGCGAAATATGAGGTGCTGTTCCTCCAATTTCCGGTGGGCCTCACTATGGCACTGGAGGAGGCCCATGACAGAAAGGTCAGACCGGGAATGGGAGGGGGAGTTGAAGTGCTCGGCCACCGGGAGATCAGTTTGGTTAATGCGGACCGAGCGCAGGTGTTGAGCGAAGCGATCGCCGAGCCTGCGCATGGTTTCGCCGATGTAAATAAGTTGGCATCTAGAGCAGCGGATGCAATAGATGAGGTTGGAGGAGGTGCAGGTGAACCTTTGTCTCACCTCAGATACATGTGCTTGCCTGAGAGACTCCAGGCAGCTGTAGCCCCTTCACTGCTGATTCTCTGCACTTTCTACAAAGCTCACTTGAAAAAAAAATATATATATATATATATTTATTATTTTTTCCGGTCAATACAATACAACAGTTGTGAAAGTTAAATAGTGCCAAAAAACATTGTATCATAAAAATAAAACAATATAATCACACATGATATTTTCTGGCCGAAAAAAATAAAGGTGTTGGCAGAAGCCAAAGTTTATTGTGCCTACCCTTAATACTTAACAAAATATAATTTAAAAAACCCCACAACATCATAGGTCAGAAGCAGATAGACAAAACATAGAAAGAAACACACATACAGTCAAGAACCATCATTTCTGTCATGTCAGTCGTTTCTCAGTGCTGACCACATATTTTGTATCTTTCAAATATAATATTTTTGAACATTTTCTTGAATTTACACATATTGTTACACTCCTTTAATTCGCTGATGTTGGTGCGTTTGTCCTCCCAGTTGATCCTCAGAATCTTTCGTAAGGATCTTTGATGGCGTTGTCCCAGGGCTCTCAGGTGCCTGTTGTAGATGGTCCGTGATTCGGCTCCATGCCACAGGGTGGGGCGGACAATGGCTCTGTAGACCACCAGTTTAGTTTGAGCCTTTAGGTCTCTGTCTTCAAAGACTCTTTTCCTGAGGCTGGCGTAGACTCCACTGGCACAACTCGGGCCGATGGTTGACCTCAGAGTCAACAATATGGCCCAAGGACAAAATCAAAGCCCAAAGTCCCTGACTCAATCAAGGCAGGTCAGGATTTAGTTGGTGTTCGCTCCAATGCTTTCTTACCGATGGCAGGGATGAAATGAGAGCATGACCAGGGTGGTGTGGGTTCATGATGTTGTTGGCTGTCATCTGGTCTTGTAGTTCCCTTCGATGGTGGGGACATCTAAACCTGTAATGTACTGGACAGTGTTCACCACGTTTTATAATCTCCCTCGTTCCTACAATAGTCATTGAGTGAATACGTTCAGCCAGAATTGTTGAATGTATGATATTTACATATTCCTCCTAAGATCCCCAGAATAAGAAAAGTTAGTCCAGGGCCAATTCATTCCATCTCGCATGGAACATAGACATGGAACCGTGCAGCACAGGAATGGGCACTTTGGCCCACAATGTTTGTGCTGAACATGATGCTAAGTTACACTGATCTCATCTGCCTGGACATGATCCATATCCCTCTATTCCCTGCACTTCCATGCGCCGATCTAAAAGCCTCTTAAACTCCACTATCATTTCTGCCTCAACCACCTCCTCTACAATGTGTTCCAGGACCCCACCACCCTGTGTGTAAAAAACAACATGACCCGCACATCTCCATAAAACATCCCCCCTCTCACCTTATAGTTATGCCCTCTGGTATTGGACATTTCCAACCAGGGAAAAAGGTTCTGACTGTCTACCCTATCTATGCCTCTCATCATTTTATATACTTCATATCATATCATATCATATCATATCATATACAGCCGGAAACAGGCCTTTTTCGGCCCTCCAAGTCCGTGCCGCCCAGTGATCCCCGTACATTAACACTTTCCTACACCCACTAGGGACAATTTTTACATTTACCCAGCCAATTAACCTACATACCTGTACGTCTTCTATCAAGTCTCCCCTCAACCTCCGACTTTCCAGAGAAAACAACCCAAGTCCATCCAATCTCCTCTTGTTGCTGAAATCCTCGAATCCGGGCAGCATTCTGGTAAACCTCCTTTGCACCCTTTCCAACACCTCCACATCTTTCCTCTTATCAACTGACCAGAACGGTACACAATACTCCAAATGCAGTTTAAATAAGTCTTTTGAGCTGCATCTTCTTGCGTTTGAGGCAGCAGGAGTTATGTAACACCCTCCAGGCGCTGTAGCCAGTGCAATGTGCTGTTGTCGAGGGCCATGAGGTCTACCCCTCCACCAGGGGGACGGAGGACAGTGCAGTCGACCATGCCGTGCTGCGCTGTTTGCTGGTCTGCTCCACACACGCAGGCTGCTGATGGACGCAACCCCCAACGATGCATGTTCAAGATTCAAGATTCAAGATAGCTTTATTGTCATCCAAATTGGACGAAATTCAGTCACCCACAGTCCAACAACAAAAGCATCAAAATAGGCATTAAAATTACACAACCCCCAAAACACACAAAAGAAACATCCATCAAGAAAACATCCATCACAGTGAGTCTCCTCCAGTCCTCTCCTCACTGTGATGGAAGGCCACAATGTATTTTCCCTTCTCCTGCTGTCCTCTCCCGCAGTCAGGTTGTTGTGATTGGAGGCCGCGCTGGACGGTCCGCAGCGGGCCGGCCTAAGGCGAGTCGCAGCCGCTCCCGCAGCCTCCGAAGACGGCCGGCTCCGCCGATGATAAGTCCGATCCGGGGCGGGCGAACACGCTGCTGCTGCCGCTGTTGCTGCACGTCGGGGCGGTCGTGGCTCCCGACATTGAAGCCCCCGCCCAGCAGAGAAATATCCCGCGACCTATCTTAGGCCGCGCCGGACGGTGAAATGTCCGCGACCCAAGGCCCGCGATCCAGGGCGGGCGAACACGCTGCCGCTGTCGGAGCTCCTGATGTCGGCATCCATGCGGCCCCAGCCTAAGGCGAGTCGCAGCTGCTCCCGCAGCCTCCGAAGACGGCCGGCTCTGCTGATGGTAAGTCCGATCCGCGGGCTCTGCGAACCAGAGCCCTGGAGGCCGCCAGTTCCAGGAGTTGGGCCGATGGTAGGCCGCAGCAGGAACGGAGACAACACCCAGAAAACAAAGGTCGGGTCTCCGTTCGGAAGGGACACCTATTTACAATTTTACAGTTCCCCCCCACATACACACATAGTACACAAACACAAAAACACCACATCACAACTACAATTAAGACAAAAAAAACAACAAAAACACAAAGACAAATGGACCGCAGGTAAGCCGCAGCTGCTATGGCAGCGCCGTCATTTTGGGGTGAACCGGCCGACCCCTGTGCGGAGCCGGTTCAGGGCGACCCACTCTTTGCGGGGCGTGTCCGAGCCGGGTGGGGCTGTGGTGTTCGGTGCGACAGTGAATTGAGGAGGTGGTGATTTCTGTTCCCAGCTGGTTCTCCATGCTCCTAGTATGTTGAAACCGGAGCCACAGAGAGTCGCTGCGTGACGGGAGAAAGGGTGACGAGACGACAGGCGTTGAGGTCCCAGTTGCTGTGAATCCTGGGCGAGGTGGTGCAAAGGATGTTTGGCGTCCGATGGGGCCTTGCACACCAGTGATCATGTGATAGGAAGAAATGGCTTTGGGCGGCACAGTGACTCAGCTGGTAGAGTTGCTGCCTCACAGCACCAGAGAACCAAATTCGAACCTGACCTAAGGTGGATTAGGTGTTTGTGCATTCTCACTGTGACCGCATGTGTTGTCTTTGGATGTTCCAGTTTCCTCCAACATCCCAAAGATGTGAGGGTTTGTAGATGAATTAGCCTCTGTAAATTGTCCCTCAGTGTAAGTAGTGGACGGGAAAGTGGGTTAACATAAAACTTTGTAACAACGTTTAAAAAAAAGACATATAAAAAGACATATAACGACATTTAAAAGACATTTTGACAGGTCATAGAGTCATAGATTGATACAGTGTGGAAACGGACCCTTCGGCTCAACTCGCCCACACCGGCCAACAATGTCCCAGCTACACTAGTCCCACTTGCCTGTGCTTGGTCCATAACCCTCCAAACCTGTCCTATCCATGTACTTGTCCAACTGTTTCTTAAACGATGGGATAGTCCCAGCCTCAACTACCTCCTCTGGCAGCTTGTTCCATACACCCGCCACCCTTTGTGAAAAAGTTACCCCTCGGATTCCTACTAAATCGTTTCCCCTTCACCTTGAACCTATGTCCTCTGTTCCTCGATTCCCCAACTCTGGGTAAATGACTCTGTGCATCTACCCGATCTATTCCTCTCATGATTTTGTGCACCTCTATAAGATCCCCCCTCATCCTCCTGCGCTCCATGGAATAGAGACCCAGCCTACTCAACCTCTCCCTATAGCTCACACCCTCTAGTCCTGGCAGGTCCATGGATCGGAACGGTTTAAAGGGATGTTGCCAAACATGGGCAGATGGGACTAGCATAGATGGGGGATCTTGCTCAGCATGGACAAATTAGGCTGAAGTGGCCGTTTCAGCATTGCATGACAATATCTCTCCAACTGAATGTACACAAATGATAACTGAAGGGGATTATTCAGGAGTTGTAGAATTAGAAAGCACTATTACAAATGACAATTAATCTTCAAAAGACAAAACCTGTTCTAATTGTACACAGTAATCAGTTTGAAATTGATAGACTGCTTTGTGTACAAACGATGCTGTCTGGAGTACTAGCTTCTCGCCCACAGCAGGAGGCTTCTGCTCAAGAGATATGGGTTGTAAACTAACAGGACCGAGAGAGGCTCTTATGGGCAACAGCCAAATGCAAGATAATGAGGCCACGTTAACTGCCCGACATACAATCAGGCATCAGACGGCTTGTTTTTGCATCATTGGGAACAAGATCGAGGAAGCTTCCAGACCATACTTATTTTGTCATTTGTCATGTCAAACGTGGTCACAGCCATTCTTGCTCAATCTATCACCAATTAGGATATCTTCTAGTTGTGACTGCACAGGCTTTTTTTATTTTTACTGCCTTGCTGAATTTTACGCTCGATCCATATATAATTTACATTGCATTCATGTATAACGGCGGTCACGGTGGCACAGCGGTAGAATTGATGCCTTACAGCGAATGCAGCGCCGGAGACCCGGGTTCGATCCCGACCACCGGTGCTGTCTGTGCGGAGTTTGTACGTTCTCCCCGTGACCTGCGTGGGTTTTCTCCGAGATCTTCGGCTTCCTCCCACACTCCAAAGACGTACAGGTTAACGTCGGTTAATTGGCTTGGTAAATGTAAAAATTGTCCCTAGTGGGTGTAGGATAGTGTTAATGTGTGGGGATCGCTGGGCGGCGCAGACCCGATGGGCCAAAGGGCCTGTTTCCCTGCTGTATCTCTAAATTAACACTAATTTCAGATTTTGAGTGTCTGTCTGCCTTTGATCCTGTGATGCTGCTGTAAGCAAGATTATCATCGTACCTATACCTCAGACAACTGTATCAACGTTGACCTCCAATTTTAATTAACCTCCTTTCTCCCCCAACCCCCCCATCTCCCCTCCTCCCCTTCCTGCGATCCACCAAGACTCCCACTTGTTCACCTATTTCTCCCCTCCAACGGGTAAAATAAAATTTTGGCGATCTGCTACAACTTTGACAGTCGCTGGCAGTCACCAAAAAAATAGCCCAAGTGGCACAGCCCCTTTAGTTCATCAGTCACTGAAAATAAGCCTGCAGGTACAGCAGGCAGTGAAGAAAGCTAATGGAATGTTGGCCTTCATAACAAGAGGAGTTGATTATAGGAGCAAAGAGGCCCTTCTGCAGTTGTACAGGGCCCTAGTGAGACCACACCTGGAGTATTGTGTGCAGTTTTGATCTCCAGATTTGAGGAAGGACATTCTTACTATTGAGGGAGTGCAGCGTTGGTTCATGAGGTTAATTCCCAGAATGGCGGGACCGTCGTATATGTTGAAAGACTGGAGCGACTGGGCTTGTATACACGGGAATTTAGGATGAGAGGGGAACCTATTGAAAGATATAAGATTATTAAGGGATTGGACATGCTAGAGGCAGGAAACATGTTCCCGATGTTGGGGGAGTCCCAAACCAGCGGCCACAGTTTAAGAATAAGAGGTAGGCCATTTAGAACGGAGATGAGGAAAACCTTTTTCACTCAGAGTGTTGTGAATCTGTGGAATTCTCTGCCTCAGAAGGCAGTGGAGGTCAATTCACTGAATGCATTCAAGAGAGAGCTAGATAGAGCTCTTAAGGATAGCGGAGTCAGGGGGTATGGGGAGAAGGCAGGAACAGGGTACTGATTGTGGATGATCAGCCACGATCACGGTGAATGTCGGTGCTGGCTCGAAGGGCTGAATGGCCTCCTCCTGCACCTATTGCCTATTGTCTATTATCTGTTGTCTATGGAATTGTTGACCTTCAACTTCTTGATAATACATGAATAAAGACCTCAATATCCATTAGATTCACTCTCTGAGACTGAAGCTAATGGATATTAATATCTTTAATAATACATGAAGTGAAATGAATCGGCTGCAGATTGACTTCTCTGATTGCTGGCAACTCAGAAGGAAGATGAGATAACTCATCCCTTCAGTCTCACATGCTGAACATCGTCACTCAATAAAGTCCTTGGGTATGACCATACCTATAATATGTCACTGAATGATGTTGTGAGCTTTATCTGCAATAGGTGTAGCTCCATCATTTCACTCATCAGGGCGGCAGTAGTGTTGCTGCCTTACAATGCTTGCAGCACTGAAGACTCAGGTTCGATCCCAACTACGGGTGCTGTCTGTACGGAGTTTGTACGTTCTCCCCGTGACCTGCGTGGGTTTTCTCCGAGATCTTCGGTTTCCTCCCACACTCCAAAGACGTACAGGTATGTAGGTAAATTGGCTTAGTGTATGTGTAAATTGTCCCCTGTGTGTAGGATAGGATAGTGGACAGGATAGTGTATCCTACATCCCCTGTGTGTAGGATGGTGTTATTGTGTGGGGATTGCTGGACTCAGTGGGCCGAAGGACCTGTTTCTGCGCTGAATCTCTAAAACTAAAAACTAAAAACTTAAGGGCCTGTCCCACTTTAGGTGATTTTAAGGCGACTGCCGGTGACTAGGCTGTTGCCGACAGTTCGCCGGGTGTCGCGGGCATGATCATGAGGAGTCTTCCAAGAATCGTAGTGGATCTCGGCGCGTCGCTGAGAAATCAACCTGATCGAAATTTCTCGGCGACAGCTGGCTTGTCGCCAGGTATCGTTGCTTATTGCGGGCGCTGTCACATGCTGTCCCCAGGTTTGCTAGGTTGTCACAGATGCATTTAGAAGCACATAATATTAAATTAAATAAAGTCATTTGAAGATACCATAAAATACTTGTGTTTAACCAATTTATTTACCGTCAGGACATTTGACAGGTAGATTGGAGGCGACAGTTTGACGGTCAGGTAAATGTGGGAATTTTCGCAATGTTTATGGCCATCAGCGATTACATTTAAAGTGGGCTCCCAACCCAGATATGCAACCCAGAAACCAGATATGCATCTCCCGTACATTTTCAAAGAATGCTCACACTCTGCACAAAAATCCATTGAACCACGTTTAATATTAAATTTCTTAATACTGCTATAGGTGGTGATCGACTTCAGGAAGTGAAGTGTTACACACACCCCAGCTTGTATTGACCGCGCTGAAGTAGAGATGGTGGAAAACTTCAAATTCCTCAGAGTCAATATCACCAACAACTTCTCCTGGACCACCAATAGTGAAGCAACAACCAAGAGAGCACACCAACGCCTCTACTTCATCAGAAAGCTTAGGAAGTTCGACATGTCCCCCAACTTCTCACCAACTTCTACAGATGCACCACAGAAAACATTTTATCGGGATGCATCACAGCTTGGTTTCGGAACAGCTCCATCCAAGACCGCAAGAAATTGCAGCCAATTGTGGACACAGCCCAGACCATCGCACAAACCAACCTCCCTTCCATTGACTCCATTTACACCTCATGCTGCCTCGATAAGGACAGCAGCATAATCAAGGACCAGTCTCACCCTGGCCATTCCCTCTTCTCCCCTCTCCCATCGGGCAAAAGGTACAGAAGTGTGAAAAAGCACACCTCAGGAATTTGGGATAATTCCTTCCCAGCTGTTATCAGGCAACTGAACCATCCTACCACAACTAAAGAGCAGTTCTGAACAAATATCTACCTCATTAGAGACCATCGGACTATCTTTGATCGGACTTTATTGGCTTTACCTTGCATTAAACATTTTTCGTATTATTCCCTTTATCGTGCATCTGTACACTGTGGATAGGCAGATTGTAATTATGTATTGTCTTTCCGCTGACTGGTTAGCACGCAACAAATGCTTCTTACTGTACCTCAGTGCACGTGACAATAAACTAAACTCAGATTCAAACTCAAACTCCTCTGCAACATTTGCTTTCCACAACACAATGTTCCATAACTTGCGAGACAAGCCATGTACATTCTCATCCAAATTGTTGATATAAACCACACACAGCAAAGAGCCCAACACTGATCCCTGAGGCACATCACTAGTCCCAGGCATCCTGTTCAAAAACAACCTTCGATCATCACCCTCTGTTTCTTTCCGCGTAGCCATTTCTCAATCCAGTCAGCTATCTCTCCTTGGATCCCATGTGATCTAACCTTCCAGAACAGCCTACCATGTGGAACCTTGTCAAATGCCTTTCCAAAGTCCATACTGATACCATCTATGGCTTTGCCCTCATCAACCTTTTTAGTTCCTTCCTCAAAAGAATGGAAGAAGGGTCTCAACCCACAATGTCACCCATTCCTTCTCTCCAGAGATGTTGCGTTACTCCAGCTTTTTGTGTCTACCTTCGATTTAAACCGGCATCTGCAGTTTTTTTCCTACACTAGGTGTCTTTTTTAGATTTTAGATTTAGATTTAGAGATACAGCTCGGAAACAGGCCCTTCGGCCCACCGAGTCCGCGCAGCCCAGCGATCCCCGCACATTAACAGTATCCTACACACACAAGGGACAATTTTTTTTACATTTACCCAGTCAATTAACCTACGTACCTGTACGTCTTTGGAGTGTGGGAGGAAACCGAAGATCTTGGAGAAAACCCACGCAGGTCACGGGGAGAACGTACAAACTCCGTACAGACGGCGCCCGTAGTCGGGATAGAACCTGAGTCTCCGGCGCTGCATTCGCTGTAAGGCAGCAACTCTACCGCCTTTTATTATATTGGTGTTCTAAAATCTGTTGGAAGCTGCATTTAATTTAGCCTGGTCCTGTCAGTAACTCCTAGGAGAGAGTTCTGAAGTTGCTGAGAGTCTAAAGAAGAGTCTCGACCCAAAACGTCACCCATTCCTACTCTCCAGAGATTCTGCCTGACCCGCAGAGTTACTCCACCATTTTGTGTCTACCTCCTGTCAGTGCCTCCATTTTGATTTGTGCTATTAACCACCCTAATATGATTTCACTCTACATTTTTGGTAAATTTCACCTTTTCTGTGTGGTACCTGATTGGATGTGAGTGTGAAACATTATGGTTCAGTGCACCGAAAATAGAGTGAAATCGAATTGCTGGAGAAAATATTTCTATCGCCACAGGGCATATTCAATTAACCAAGAAAAACACCGAATCTAATTGTTCATTTATAAACAAATAATGTGGAATTTTAATCAACATGCTATTACTTGTTAGATTGATATAAAGTGTAAATTTGTATTTTACATCTTTATTCATTGTGGTTTTTTGCTTTGAGGTGCCACAACATTGAGGTGAAGAGTATTGTGGTGCTTTCAAAGAGCACTGGTTTGTCTCTAAAGTTGTCAGCGACTGGTATAAAGGTAATTGACATTCAGTAATTATTTTATTTGTTTAGTGTGTTTGTTTCTTGAAGCTGGGTTTGTAAACTAAATTTCCATTCTAGATCCGCAGACAGTAATGTTGAAATACAATTTAGACGAGGGAATTAAATGTGACATCTCCAGGTTTGCGGATGACACAAAGCTGGGTGGTAGTGTGAGCTGCGAGGAGGATGCTATGAGGCTGCAGGGTGACTCGGATATAGGTTGGGTGAGTGGGCGGATGCATGGCAGATGCAGTTTACTGTGGATAAATGTGAGGTTATCCACTTTGGTGGTAAGTACAGGAAGGCAGATTATTATCTGAATGGTGTCAGATTAGGAAAAGGGGAGGAGCAACAAGACCTGGGTGTGCTTGTACATCAGTCACTGAAAATAAGCATGCGGGTGCAGCAGGCAGTGAAGAAAGCTATTGGCATGTTGGCCTTCATTGCAAGAGGATTTGAGTTTAGAGAGATCCAACTGCAGTTGTACAGGGCCCTGGTGAGACCGCACCTGGAGTATTGTGTGCAGTTTTGGTCTCCTAATTTGAGGAAGGACATTCTAGCTATTGAGGGAGTGCAGAGTAGGTTCACCAGGTTAATTCCCGGGATGGCGGGACTGACATATGATGAAAGAATGGGTCGATTGGGCTTGTATTCACTGGAATTTAGATGGATGAGAGGGGATCTTATAGAAACATATACAATTTTAAAGGATTGGACAGATGCAGGAAACATGTTCCTGATGTTGGGGGGTCCAGAACCAGGGGTCACAGTTTAAGAATAAGGGGTAGGCCATTTAGGATTGAGATGAGGAAAAATGTCTTCACCCAGAGAGTTGTGAATCTGTGGAATTCTCTGCCAGAGAAGGCTGTGGACGTCAATTCACTGGATGTTTTCAAGAGGGAGTTAGATTTAGGTCTTGGGGCGAAAGGAATCTAGGGATATGGGGAAAAAGCAGGAACGGGGACTGAAGAAGGGCTTGACCCGAAACATCGCCCATTACATAACTCAAGAGATGCTGCCTGTCCCACTGAGTTACTCCAGCTTTTTGTGTCTATCTACTGATTTTAGATGATCAGCCACGATCAAAATGAATGGCGGTGCTGGCTCGAAGGGCTGAATGGCCTATTCCTGCACCTATTTTTCTCTGTTTCTATGTTTCTAAGTTTCTATGAAACGAACGGTCATGCAATCTGCCAAAAAATGCCCACATCTGCAAACAGGTTATTCAAAACAAAGTAAAGTTAAAAAACTGTTACACCAGTGTAGAGTTTGAAGTGACTCAGCTGGATGAGTTACTTTGAACCTGGTGGCTGGGGCTTGCTTGGATCGGGCACCGCTAATAAGAACTGGAGCGCGGACTGGACTTTGAAATTGGCGCAAAAACATGGCGCATCTTGCACGCAGGCTCAGTAGACTATTTCTGTACACTTGCTAATCGAGGATGTGTTTGGGTATGGGAATATAATACTGGACTGTATGTAAGACAAGATTGTGTCTGTACATTTGCTCATGTGACAATAAAAGCACCATTGAACCATTGAACCATTGAGATTCTGCTGGTTAATTCCATAATGTCTGTGGACTGCAGGCTGTAAACCCATGACTTGATGGATTGTTAGGTTATGAACCAAAGATACTAGAGGAACAAGATGGACCACTCCGTTGAAATCGCCTATACTGAAGCGTAGTACGCAAAGGAGCGTAACGTCCGCCATTTTAGTAGGCAAAACCCACCGTTCGCTTTGCCTCTCGCAGTGTAATCAGTGTTTTGGGGGGAACAGCATACCATTAAAATGCAGAATATATCACATCTATCAATTCACAGATTTTTGTTATTTTTCTTTTAAAATGTTTCTACAAGTTTCTGCCTACTAAAATGGCGACATGACATACTACGGTTTTTAGGATCAAGTGGTCTATCTTGTTCCTCTAGTATCTTTGATATGAACTGAGCTTATGTTTGGAAGTATATTATATTTGTAAAAGTGTCCATTTCCATGTAGTTCTGCAGTCTACACCACTAATATAGTTCAGTCATTCTCAAGTTATCTATGACTTTTTTTGGCCAAATTAAGACACCAAACATCAACAAACATCAACAATTCAATCAATTTTCATATACTAACACATTTTGTAAGTGGGTGACAAAAAAACGTCCAAAAGACTTGTTTTTTGGATGACAAATAAAGATAATTCTGATTCTGAATTCTAATGGTGACTTATTAATATAAGATCAAACAAACAACTACCTTTGTTTGATTTCTAAATATGTAGACTAAACTTTTAAAAACGTAATGCTTTCATGAATTTCAGATCACTGTCGTATATTTTTACCTTGTAACAGCTTACAATGGGTGATGGTTAATCTTGTTTTGTATTTTTACAGTGCATTTGTATTAGCTACAAATGTCATGTAAAATAGACAAGGAGCACATTTTCATTCATTTTCCAGTGCCAAGATCATCCCCACTAATGTTTTCTTGTAGTATCTTGCATGTACTTAAAATTAATTGTCCATTTTCATCAAAAATATTGCATCCAGCACATTTTTGTTCTGAGAATTTATGTTTAAACTCCTGGGAGGGTTAATTAACTCGGGTTCAAACCTTCTAGAGAAACTGACAACATTTCTCCATTGGAATTGTCGAGTTTTCAAAGGCTTATTTTCAGATTGATGGCTGATTGCCAGAACATCAACAAATCAGCTTGATTTGTTATTTAGCACATATTTTGGTTCGTAGGATCAAACTCAGTCGCTACATCTGCAGGAAATTGCATGATCACTAACCCTCCGACATCTTACAAGGTCAGAGCAGCTTTGATCAGACTAAAACATATTATCCCTTGTGTATTTATTAGCACGCCTTGAAGATTTCAACAAGGATATTGGTGAAATTATGTTACATTTTAATGGTATTTCTTTTGCTTGTTTTAGCTTAGTGTAGCTTGGAGATACAGCGCAGAAACAGGCCCTTCAGCCCGCCGAGTCTGCACCGACCAGCGATCCCCACACAGTAACACTACCCTACATACACTATGGGCAATTTACAATTCACACCAAGCCAATTAACCTACAAACCTGCATGTCTTTGGAGTGGGAGGGAACCGCAGATCTCGGAGGAATCCCATGCAGGTCACGGGGAGAACGTACAAACTTTGTGCAGACGTGAAGAGGGGAAATTGAATCTTTCAAGATCTAAGCTTGGCAAAAGAGTGTAGGTAGCTTAATAATGTAAATGCTTTGCATGCTCTTCTAAAATATCTCCAGAGACCTTTGGACAATGGAGGAAATGAAGACGATTAATTAAATTGTTTTAGTGGTGATTCATGAGCAGGTGCGATTGCTTGGAGATTATAACAAATTGCCTTTGGGAATCAAGAATAAAGGTCTTGTATTAACTTAGCCCCTTCGTAACCTCAGGATGTCCCAGAATGCTTTATTTTCAACCATTTACTTGAAAAATGTGGTCAGGATTGTAACAAAGGAACTGAGATGGTTATTTGCACAGAGAAATGTCGCAGAGAAGATGATATGATAATGTATAAATGAACAGAGTTTCTTACCCAGAGTATGGGAATGAAGAACCAGAAGACATAGGTTTAAGGTGAAAGGTTGAATAGGAACCTGAAAGCAATTTTTTTCACACAGGTGGGAGGACTTCTCCAACTTTAGATAGTTCTAAAGTGGGTGGGTGGGTGTCAGAGGAACGAACTGCCAGAGATTGTTGAGGTAGGTATTATCACAACACTTAAAAGACATCTGGACAGGCACTTGGATAGGAAAGGTTTAGATGGGTCAAATGTGCCAGGTGGGACTAGTGTAGATGGAGCATCTTGCTTAGCATAGGCAAGTTGGGAGGAAGGGCCTGTTTTCAGGCTGTATGACTCTATGACCCTAATAGCTAAATTATCTGTTTCGAAAATTGAAAAATATTGGCTAGGATAACATTCTGTTTTCCTTCTAAATATAATGAATGGGATCCTTTTTTAGGTAGAGCAGTGGTATATGGAATGGAAAGGAATACTTCATTGTCACATGTGATGAGGCACAGTGAGATTCTTTGCTTGCTTACCCAATATACACAAATAGCGGCCACCTATGGTGCTAACAAAGTTACAAATCCCTTTGTCCCTCTCCCCCCCACAGCGGTTGCCCCCTCGCTGGGTCCCCATTGCCCTTTGTTCTCCCACCTCCCTCACGGTGGTCCTCCACGCTCTCACTGACCGTCGACCGCGTGTTGACCCGCGACGCATTGCCGCCGCCGCGAGGCCTCACTACCGGCGAGGCCCCATCATCACGAGGCTTCACCGCTGCCGCCGCATCACCTCCGCTTTACCGCCCGTCGAGACCCCACCAAGTTCGACGCCCCACTTCACGCCTCCGTGGGTGCCGACACAGACTCCAGCCATGGACTCTGTCGGCCGCCCTTCCGACCCAGATACCTACCCCAGCTGGGCTTCTACATTGCGATCCAGAAGGCATCGAGACCGCGGTGCCTCGATAAAGGCCTCCGGCCACGTTCCCAGTCCACAGCCGCGGCCCGTCGTGTAGCCTTGTATGGGCTAGCACAGCTATTGTTTCACAACTCCGGTGACCTGGGTTCAATCCTGACCTAGGGTGCTGTCTTTGTGGAGTTTGCACGGCCTTCCTGTCACCATGTGAGTTTGATCCAAATGCTCCAGGTTCCCCCCATATAATAGGGACGGCTCGGTGGCGCAGCGGTAGAGCGCTTACAGTGCCAGAGACCCTTACAGCTTACAGCGCCAGAGACTCGGGTTCGATCCTGACTATGGGTGCTGTCTGTACGGAGTTTGTACGTTCTCCCCGTGACCTGTGTGTGTTTTCTCCGAGATATTCGGTTTCCTCCCACACTTCAAAGACGTGCAGGTTAGTAGGTTAATTGGCTTGGTAGAACTGTAAATTGTTCTCTGGTGTGTGTAGGATAGTGTTAATGTGCAGGGATCGCTGGTCGGTGCAGAATCGGTGGACCGAAGGGCCTGTTTCTGTGCTGTATCTCTAAACTGAAACTAAACTAAATAGCAGGAACTGGTCTGGATTGAGGCTGGATTGAAGGGATAATGTTTGTAAAGTCCCACCAATCATTTGTTCAAGTTCTGAGATCAGAGAATAAATGGTAATGAATATAATAATGAGAAACAAAATAATGAAAATTAAAAAAAACAAGGAAATATGGAATATATTTAACATAAACAATTAGTGTACTCTAAATTCACATTTTGAATATTTTTGGACAAACACCTTTCTCAAGAATGGTATTGAATGGTACAAAAATTAAATAGTTTGCCTCTATTCTTGGGATATGAACCTTCTCTCAGCAGAGCGACAGGTGGGAGTCTGAATTGTCAGCAAAATTGATAACTTAACAGTTTTATTTAATTTCATTTTGATCAGTAAGAAGCTCAATTGGATTTTATCCTGAAGGATTTTTTTCCAGATGTAATAAACACCTAATATCATCCAAATACTTGCAGAGGTCAACAATTCCAAAGCAGCCGATGCCAGTATATGAACATAGACGATAAGCAAATCATCTCAGTGAAAATACATTTAAAAAAATGTCTCCAGGTAAACGGTTTAGTTCTTTCTAGAAACAATAGGCTGAATATAACTGACTGCGGCCTGCGGTTCCAATCAAAATTACATTTGTTCAGTCATAAGGGTTTGGCTGTAATTCAGGACCGGGTGATAAATTCAGGTGGCAGGATGATGTAGGTTCTGAGACATTGATGCAACATATCTTATGTCAGTTGGCACCATTCGAAGAATTGACCACGTTAACAACTGCTGTCTGTGTATATATACATGCACACAGAGATATGTTAACACTTTAGAAATATATATATACACACACACACACAAAATAAGGTTCTCGACCCGAAACGTCACCCATTCCTTCTCTCCCGAGATGCTGCCTGACCTGCTGAGTTACTCCAGAATTTTGTGAATAAATCGATTTATACCAGCATCTGCAGTTATTTTCTTATAAAGATAGTGGGAGAACTGGGAAGGGGAAGGGGAAAGAGAGGAACAGAGGAGCTATCTGAAGTTAGAGAAGTCAATGTTCATACCGCTGGGGTGAATAGCTGTAATCTTTCTGGTGAAGTTACCTTCATAACCCTGTGGCACTGAACCTACCATATTCATGTACCTGTCTCAATGTTTCTTAAATTTTGTAATCGTACCTCCTCCAGCAGAATGTTCCACATACCTACCAACCTTTGTGTAAAAAAGTTGCCCCTCAGAATCGGATTCAATCTTTTCACCCTCACCTTAAACCTATGTCCCCTGGTTCTCAATTCCCCATCTCTGGATAAAAATATAGTAATGTTAAGGTCTATTGTGCATTTACTTGATCTACTCCTCTCATGATCTTGTATACCTCTATAAGGAGGGAGAGAGAAAACGGGTAATTATAGACCAGTTAGTCTGACATCAGTGGTGGGGAAGATGCTGGAGTCAATTATAAAAGACGAAATTGCTGAGCATTTGGATAGCAGTAACGGGATCATTCCGAGTCAGCATGGATTTACGAAGGGGAAATCATGCTTGACAAATCTACTGGAATTTTTTGAGGATGTAACTAGGAAAATTGACAAGGGAGAGTCAGTGGATGTGGTGTACCTCGACTTTCAGAAAGCCTTCGACAAGGTCCCACATAGGAGATTAGTGGGCAAAATTAGGGCACATGGTATTGGGGGTAGGGTACTGACATGGATAGAAAATTGGTTGACAGACAGAAAGCAAAGAGTGGGGATAAATGGGTCCCTTTCGGAATGGCAGGCAGTGACCAGTGGGGTACCGCAAGGTTCGGTGCTGGGACCCCAGCTATTTACGATATACATTAATGACTTAGACGAAGGGATTAAAAGTACCATTAGCAAATTTGCAGATGATACTAAGTTGGGGGGTAGTGTGAATTGTGAGGAAGATGCAATAAGGCTGCAGGGTGACTTGGACAGGTTGTGTGAGTGGGCGGATACATGGCAGATGCAGTTTAATGTAGATAAGTGTGAGGTTATTCACTTTGGAAGTAAGAATAGAAAGGCAGATTATTATCTGAATGGTGTCAAGTTAGGAGGAGGGGGAGTTCAACGAGATCTGGGTGTCCTAGTGCATCAGTCAATGAAAGGAAGCATGCAGGTACTGCAGGCAGTGAAGAAAGCCAATAGAATGTTGGCCTTCGTAACAAGAGGAGTTGAGTATAGGAGCAAAGAGGTCCTTCTACAGTTGTACCGGGCCCTGGTGAGACTGCACCTGGAGTACTGTGTGCAGTTTTGGTCTCCAAATTTGAGGAAGGATATTCTTGCTATGGAGGGCGTGCAGCGTAGGTTCACTAGGTTAATTCCCGGAATGGCGGGACTGTCATATGTTGAAAGGCTGGAGCGATTGGGCTTGTATACACTGGAATTTAGAAGGATGAGGGGGGATCTTATTGAAACATATAAGATAATTAGGGGATTGGACACATTAGAGGCAGATAACATGTTCCCAATGTTGGGGGAGTCCAGAACAAGGGGCCACAGTTTAAGAATAAGGGGTAGGCCATTTAGAACGGAGATGAGGAAGAACTTTTTCAGTCAGAGGGTGGTGAAGGTGTGGAATTCTCTGCCTCAGAAGGCAGTGGAGGCCAGTTCGTTGGATGCTTTCAAGAGAGAGCTGGATAGAGCTCTTAAGGATAGTGGAGTGAGGGGGTATGGGGAGAAGGCAGGAACGGGGTACTGATTGAGAGTGATCAGCCATGATCGCATTGAATGGCGGTGCTGGCTCGAAGGGCTGAATGGCCTACTCCTGCACCTATTGTCTATTGTCTATCTCCCCTCATTCTCCTGCGCTCCAAGAAAAGTCCTAGTCTGCTTAACCACTCCCTATAGCTCAGCCCCTCGACTCCTGGCAACATCCTCGTAACTCTTCTCTGCACCCTTTCCAGATTGACAATATCTTTCCTGTAACATAATATATTCCTTTATTTGTCCCACACCGGGGAAAGTTACAACATGGAGAACAAAACTGAACAGAATACTCTAAATGTGGCCTCAGCAATGTCTTGCACAACTATAACATGACCTCATAACTTCTATACCCAATACTCTGACTGAAGAAATTCAATGATGGCTATTGAAGTCCTCCAAACAAAATACCTTCTCTACCCTTCTAATTTCAATATATTGTCTGACTGTCGTTCAACATGTAGGAGAATTGATTCTTCAGATTCTTCAGCTTCAGACGGAAGGTTTGAAGAAGGGTCTCTACCCGAAACGTCACATAGAGACTTGTCTCCTGAGATGCTGCCTGCCCTGCTCAGTTAGTGTCTATCTTTGATTTAAACCAGCATTTGCAGTTCCTTCCTATACAATAAATGAATACCTACAGTTTCAATAGACAATAGACAATAGGTGCAGGAGTAGGCCATTCAGCCCTTCGAGCCAGCACCGCCATTCAATGCGATCATGGCTGATCACTCTTAATCAGTACCCCGTTCCTGCCTTCTCCCCATACCCCCTCACTCCGCTATCCTTAAGAGCTCTATCCAGCTCTCTCTTGAAAGCATCCAACGAACTGGCCTCCACTGCCTTCTGAGGCAGAGAATTCCACACCTTCACCACTCTCTGACTGAAAAAGTTCTTCCTCATCTCCGTTCTAAATGGCCTACCCCTTATTCTTAAACTGTGGCCCCTTGTTCTGGACTCCCCCAACATTGGGAACATGTTTCCTGCCTCTAATGTGTCCAATCCCCTAATTATCTTATATGTTTCAATAAGATCCCCCCTCATCCTTCTAAATTCCGGTGTATACAAGCCCAATCGTTCCAGCCTTTCAACATACGACAGTCCCGCCATTCCGGGAATTAACCTAGTGAACCTACGCTGCACGCCCTCCATAGCAACAATATCCTTCCTCAAATTTGGAGAACAAAACTGCACACAATACTCCAGGTGCGGTCTCACCAGGGCCCGGTACAACTGTAGAAGGACCTCTTTGCTCCTATACTCAACTCCTCTTGTTATGAAGGCCAACATTCCATTGGCTTTCCATTTCAACGGCTATAGTTATCTACTTAGCTTTAACATGTTGAGTGTAAACATGTAAACATGTACTTCACATGTTGAGTGTAAACATTCGACTTTGCCGAATGACACATTTAAAAAAACTGTTTTAAAATATTTAAAAATGGGAGCAGATGTAGCTGCCAACTCTAAATATTCACTTTTGCTTGGACAACGTAATTCATATGGATAAACTAAAGGAGGGGAAACCCAGACACCCTAAATTAGTGTTGTGACCAGTTGATTCTCTTGAGTAAACAAATAGACCATTTATTGATTGAAATATGCTATGGACATGCTTGATTTAGTTTAATTTAGAGTTACAGCAGGGAAACAGGCCCTTCGGCCCACTGGGTCCGCGCCGCCCAGCGATCCCCGCACATTAACACTATCCTACACACTAGGGACATTTTTTACATTTATGCAAAGCCAATTAAACTACAAACCTGCACGTCTTTGGAATGTGGGAGGAAACCGAAGATCTCGGAGAAAACCCACACAGGTCACGGGGAGAACGTACAAACTCCGTACAGACGGCACCCGTAGTCGTGATCGAACCCGGTTCTCCTGCGCTGTAAGCACTGCAAGGCAGCAGCTCTACCGCTGCGCCACCGTGCCGCTTGAGTAGTGGCCGAATTCCACCACAACCTGACCCAGTACTGGTGCATGGAATAACTCTCACTGCAATTACAGCAGTTATCAATTTCAGTTCTTTAATTTTTAATCCATTGCAATGTGAGAAACATTTTGTATTATTTGATTCATATCCTCAAAGTGCTCCACAATAGACAATAGACAATAGGTGCAGGAGTAGGCCATTCGGCCCTTCGAGCCAGCACCGCCATTCAATGTGATCATGGCTGATCATTCTCAATCAGTACCCCGTTCCTGCCTTCTCCCCATACCCCCTGACTCCGCCATCCTTAAGAGCTCTATCTAGCTCTCTCTTGAATGCTGGTCACAAGCTGGTCACAATTGAAAAAAAGTTGCATTCATATAGAACCTTTCATGACTAAAAAATAAATAAACCTAAATAATTTACATTGAATTAATTGTTTTACTGAAATCAGATCATGTTGTAACGTAAGAAATGCAGCAGCTGATTTTCACAATGCAAGTTTTCACAAATACCACTTGGGAAATGATCAGATAAATTGATTGTTATTAATGTTGATTAACCAGGTCAATATTTATTCTCAGTTCCCAGGCATAGATAGTCTCATTGAACCAACTGCAGTCCCATGACCACACGAGTTTAACGTCTCTTCTAAATGTATTAAACCAGCTGAACCACTAGCTAAATCAACCTAGACATCATTTGGGAACTGCTCCAGAACAGGTGCAACTGAAATAAGTACTTTGGTGAAGATAAAGTCAAATAGTTTATTCTTTCGTGATGGTTCACTCATCACGTACCTCATGACCAGCTGAAGAGCTGAGACCTGCAGGATGTAGTCACCTTAATTGAAAAGAAAATAACTGCAGATGCTGGTACAAATCGAAGGTATTTATTCACAAAATGCTGGAGTAACTCAGCAGGTCAGGCAGCATCTCAGGAGAGAAGGAATGGGTGACGTTTCGGGTTGAGACCCTTCTTCAGACTGAAATGGTGCACATGATAACTTCCACTACAATTACAGCAGTTAAGGACCTTAATTGATTATGGTACTTGAAGGATCTCGACCCGAAACGTCACCCATTCCTTCTCTCCTTGATGCTGCCTGACCTGCTGAGTTAATCCAGCATTTTGTGAAACCTTCGATTTGTGCCAGCATCTGCAGTCATTTTCCTACACATGGTACTCCTGGGATAGTTTTGGTGATAGACATTAAACACACATTGCAAAATACATCATTCCTGCCACTATGAAATATCACGGCAGATGTTAGACTTGGTGGTTTTGGCAGGTGTCATTGTTGTGTTTTACTGAACTCTTTTTCCTGGGGATACAGCATGGAAACAGGTCCTTCGGCCCACCGAGTCCGCGCCGACCAGCAATCCCCGCACATTAACACTGTCCGACACACCCTAAGGACAATTTTACATTTTGACCAAGCCTATTAACCTGCAAACCTGTACATCTTTAGAGTGTGGGAGAAAAACGAAGATCTCGGAGAAAACCCACGCGGTCACGCGGAGAAAATGCAAACTCCTTACAAACGCCCGTAATCGGTTTCGAACCCGGGTCTCTGGCACTGTAAGCGCTGCAAGGCAGCAACTCTACCGCTGCGCCACCGTGACGCACAAATTCTATTGGACTTTTGTGAATCCAAAATCAATGGTGATTAATTTTTGGGACACTCTTTCCTCATTGTATTCCATCATGATGATTACACCTATCATGAGTCTGTGTGGCCAGTAGTTAGGTCGTATTCTAGATACTGGTGGACTATATATGAACATACAGTATTTTCATATTTTGGCATGGCACCCGATAAAGCTGAACAAGATATTGCAAGGTGAGATGCCGGAGGTTTATCTTTGTGTTTTGTCTTTATCAGCACAAGGAAAGATGGCCAGAGATTTTGTAACTAATTATCTCATCCCCTGTGGTTGCATTAACAATGATCTTTGGTTATCACAAGTTAGCATACCTTATGTCCTTGTGGGTTTCCTCCGGGTGCTCTGGTTTCCTCCCACATTCCAAAGATGTACAGGTTTGTAGATCAATTGGCTTTGGTAAAATTGTAAAAATTGTCCCTTGTGTGTGGGATAGTGTTAGTGATCATTGATCGGTGTGTACTCGGTGGGCCGAAGAGCCTGTTTCCGCGCTGTTTCTCTAAAGTCATAAAGTTAAAAAGAGGGGGCATCCTTCAACAGAGTTGTGAATCTGTGGAATTCACTGCCTCAGAAGGCAGTGAAGGCCAATTCTCTGAATGCATTCAAGAGAGAGCTAGATAGAGCTCTTAAGGATAGCGGAGTCAGGGGGTATGGGGAGAAGGCAGGAACGGGGTACTGATTGAGAATGATCAGCCATGATCACATTGAATGGTGCTGGCTCAAAGGGCCAAATAGCCTACTCCTGCACCTATTGTCTATTGTCTATAACACCTTTCTACAGAATGTTCAAAACAGTAAGCACTAATGGGAGCACAGCCATTGTAAGAAGAAATCAAACAACAATTACACCGCAAGTTGTTGATGGAACAATTAAATAATCTTGGTGGTGAGTTCTCCTGCTGCTTATCAGATGTTTATTATACAGTATTTAAGGGAAGACATTACTGTTGCATTAAACCTCAAGCAGTCAGTGCTAGCTTCATCTGTGTGCCATGCAACTCAATGTCAGGACATGACTCTTCTATGCACTACCACCAGTGAATACCTGCCAATAAATCATCACTGTGTCAACCTGCATGACTATGGCTGAAACCCACAGAGAGTGCGTCTAGCACTGAGAAAGTGAATATTACCGACCCCAATCTTGCAGCAGGACTTTCCAAAGTTTGCCCAGAGTCAAGCAATTGTATGGAATGCCTTGAAAAGCTCAATCTTGTTGCACCTGACTGAGCAAACCTTGCCCTAAGGACAATTTTACATTTTGACCAAGCCTATTAACCTGCAAACCTGTGCATCTTCAGAGTGTGGGAGGAAAACGAAGATCTCGGAGAAAACCCACGCGGTCACGCGGAGAAGATGCAAACTCCATACAAACACCCGTAATCGGTTTCGAACCCGGGTCTCTGGCACTGTAAGCGCTGCAAGGCAGCAACTCTACCACTGCATCTTTACAATTGCCCTAGTGCTGATTAAAATCTCATTGCATAGATGCGACCTATTTCATCATAGAGTCATACATTTGTATGTCATGGCAGCAGGCCCTTTGGCCCATCAACTCCATGTTGACCATCAAGTACCCATTTACACTAATCTCCATTTTAATTCTCCCTTTGTTTCCATCAGTATCCTCCAGATTCCACCACTCCACTGTACGCGAGGGACAAAATGCAGCGCATAATTAACTTTCCAAACTGCATGGCTTTGGGATGTGTGAGGAAATCAGAAAACATGGGGCAAATCTATGCAGTGTCAGGAAGAAGGTGTATCTAGACAACACCTGAGTCAGGATTGAATCTGGGTCTGTGGAGCTGTGAGGTTGCAGCTCCATTAGTTGGCCTGCTGTGCCACACATTAAACTGAACGACTGTCACGCACTATACCATTCTATTTTTAATCAGGAGTCTTTATTGCTGCTGGACTAACAGTCGTTTGTTACATTACAGAGGTTATTCAGCAACACAGCATACCTGTGACCATTTATCTATTTGTAAAATTACACATTCACTGCAAATGTTATTCTTCTTGTGATTAGATGCATTGATCTGCACTCATCTGTGACTACATCGCATTATACCCAATTCCTTCACATGTATCTCTTTCACAAAACACTGCAAGTGCAGGTATTTGGTTTATGCTTCATTTGTGAAGGTCATTAGTAAAATGATACGAGTTATGAATGCCCAGGGATTGATGCCTGTCGGATTTCACTAGCACTCCTGACAATGTTCAACTAAATTCTGGATAAATCACAGAGGGTGCTTTTTAGAAAGGAGGTGTGGAAGAACTTCTTTAGTCAGAGGGTAGTTAATCTGTGGAACTCATTGCCACAGAGGGCTGTGGAGGCCATCAGTGGATATTTTTAAGGCAGAGATAGACAAATTCCTGATTAGAACGGGTGTCAAGGATTATGGGGAGATGGGATCAGGAGGCAGAGATCAACCATGACTGAATGGCGGAGTGGACTCGATGGGCCGAATGGCCCAATTCTACTCCTACAACTTGTGAACTTGTGAAATTGATTCAAAAGATTTTCTTAGTGGTTGTCACTCATACCAAGGGACAACATTGCCTAGAATTAAAATAATGCAGTTTCTCGTGAGAATGTTGCCAAACAAAAGAAGGAAATGTTTACTTAATCCCACTGAACTGAAGTTGGAATCATGTTATCTTTCATTCTTTCAAACTGTTGGAGTAACTGCTACCTGTCAAGAACAGTAACACATCACATCAGTGCGAGAATGAAGGATTAAAATGAACCTGATAAATGATGCTGGTTGATTAACATTTATCAATGTATCCTGTGCACCAGTGAGATTGTATTTTGGGTTGGGAATTGTTACATATAATAGTTCAATCTACACCGATCAGCTAAAACATTATGACCTGATGAGCCAAATTATTATGGCCACCTACCTAGTATGCTGTTGGTCCTCCATGTGCAGCCCCATACGCAGCAGGGTGCGATGCACTGTGTATTGTGACACATTCCTCCCGTGACCACCATTAACATTTTCTGTGACTTGTGCCACAGTCGACCTTCTGTCGGTTCGGACCAGACGGGATAGTCTTCGTTGCCCTCGCGCATCAATGAGCCTTGAGCACCCAACACCCTGTCTGTCGCCGGTTTGTGGTTTGTCCCTCCTCGGACCACCGTCGGTAGGTACTCACCACTGCTGACCGGGAGCACCCCACAAGCCTTGCCGTTTCACAAATGCTCTGACCCAGTCGTCTGGCCTTAACAATTTGGCCCTTGTCAAAGTAGGGCGGCACGGTGGCACAGCGGTAGAGTTGCTGCCTTACAGCGAATGCAACGCCGGAGAACCGGGTTCGATCCTGACTATGGGCGCCTTCTGTACGGAGTTTGTACGTCCTCCCCGTGACCTGCGTGGGTTTTCTCCGAGATCTTCGGTTTCCTCCCACACTCCAAAGACGTACAGGTATGTAGGTTAATTGGCTTGGTAAATGTAAAAAGTGTCCGTAGTGGGTATAGGATAGTGTTAATGAGCGGGGATCGCTGGGCGGAGCAGACCCGGTGGGCCGAAGGGCCTGTTTCTGCGCTGTATCTCTAAATCTAAATCTAAATCTAAAAAATCTAAAGACGCTCAGGTCTTTACTCCTGCCCATTTCTCCTGCATCCAACACATCAACTTCAAGAACTGACTGTTCACTTGCTGCCTAATATATCCCACCCCTTGACAGGTGCCATTGTAACAAGATAATCAATGTTATTCACTTCGCCTGTCAGTGGTCACAATGCTTTGGCTGATCGGTGTATATGTTTCTTCCTCAAAGACTCTATCACGGGGTGACAAATTCTGGTTACTTGAAAGGAGAACAAAGTGATTACAGTTTTCTGCTGCCCAGGTGAAGGGACTCATCAATCCATCAGCATTAATCCACAGGGCAACTCAATGCCCTGAATTATGTCCCTGGGTTCCTGTTAGGAAAACAAGTTCCTAAACTGATACCTAATTTCGTAAAAAAATGTTAGTCTTGCATTTGAGTATTTGATGGAATAAACTTCCCTGCCAATTAAAAATGATGTTTACAAAGTAATTTATGCACTTTCTTGATATTATTTCAACGCTTTTTTTCTAGGCATTCCTTTGTGTTTAATCTTGTTGCTTCATGGATGATGCCACTTCCATTCTCCTGTGTACAGTAGCTTATAAAACCAAATTGTCTATTTTTTATTCTAGTTTTAAACTGTGCAATGCTACTAGGATCAGATAAAAAAAATTGGAGCTGTTGTCAAGTTTATCACAAACATTCATTTAAAGGTCATCGGGAGGAAAAAGAGTTTTATTCTTTAGATTTAGATTTAGAGATACAGCGCGGAAACAGGCCCTTCGGCCCACCGAGTCCGCGCCGCCCAGGGATCCCCGCACATTAACACTATCTACACACACTAGGGACGATTTTTTAAAATATTTACCCAGTCAATTAACCTACAAACCTGTACATCTTTGGAGTGTGGGAGGAAACCGAAGATCTCGGAGAAAACCCACAGGTCACGGGGAGAACGTACAAACTCCGTACAGACGGCACCCGTAGTCAGGATCGAACCTGGGTCTCCGGCGCTGCATTCGCTGTAAGGCAGCAACTCTACCGCTGCGCCACAATGCAATAACACCTTATTGTTGCCGGCTTATCCATCAGAGACAGTCACTATTTTATCATTCACTTGGCAAAATGGTGTCATTGCCAAGTGCTCACGCCACTGGTGAATTTCAACAGACAATAGACAATAGGTGCAGGAGGAGGCCATTCAGCCCTTTGAGCCAGCACCACCATTCAATGTGATCATGGCTGATCATTCTCAATCAGTACCCCGTTCCTGCCTTCTCCCCATACCCCCTGACTCTGCTATCTTTAAGAGCTCTATCTAGCTCTCTCTTGAATGCATTCAGAGAATTGGCTTCCACTGCCTTCTGAGGCAGAGAATTCCACAGATTCACAACTCTCTGACTGAAAAAGTTTTTCCTCATCTCAGTTCTAAATGGCCTACACCTTATTCTTAAACTGTGGCCCCTGGTTCTGGACTCTCCCAACATTGGGAACATGTTTGCTGCCTCTAACTTGTCCAACCCCTTAATAATCTTATACGTTTCGATAAGATCTCCTCTCATCCTTCTAAATTCCAGTGTATACAAGCCTAGTCGCTCCAGTCTTTCAACATATGACAGTCCTGCCATTCCGGGAATCAACTTGGTAAACCTACGCTGCACGCCCTCAATAGCAAGAATATCCTTCCTCAAATTTGGAGACCAAAACTGCACACAGTACTCCAGGTGCGGCCTCACTAGGGCCCTGTACAACTGCAGAAGGACCTCTTTGCTCCTATACTCAACTCCTCTTGTTATGAATGAGCCAATGGACCACTGAAATATAATAAGCCCGGGGATGAACTAACCAGTAAAGATTTATTCCCTGCAAATGTTCAAGACACCAAGCACCAATGGGAGCATAGCCATTGTAAGAAGAAATCAAACAGCAATTACTCTGCAGATTGTTGATGGAACCTTTAAATAATCTTGGTGGTGAGTCCTCCTGCTGCTTCGCAGGTGTTCATTATACTTAAGGGAAGACATTACTGTTGCATTAAACCTCAAGCAGTCAGTGCTAGCTTTATCAGTGTGCCACGCAACTCAATGTCAGGACGTGCCTCATCAATGCACTGCTACCAGTGGACACTTGCCAAGATATCATCGCTGTGTTAACCT
Source organism: Rhinoraja longicauda (assembly GCF_053455715.1). NCBI lineage: Eukaryota > Metazoa > Chordata > Chondrichthyes > Rajiformes > Arhynchobatidae > Rhinoraja > Rhinoraja longicauda. The sequence continues at coordinate 6,083,130 of NC_135956.1, forward strand.
GCATGACTGTGGGTGAAACCCACAAAGAGTGTGTCTAGCACTGAGAACGTGAATATTTCGGAGCCCAATCTTGCAGCAGGACTTTCCAAAGTTTGCCCAGAATCACACAATCGTATGGATGCCTTGAAAAGCTCATTCATACTGCATTCAAACAGTACTGGTTAGACAATGCAAATCAGATGGGGCAATAACTCGTGTAGGGAGCCAGTCATAGGAGCCATAGCAACAGGTCCTATTGTGATTAACACCAATTAGATGACTAGGGAAACTGAAACCTTTGCTATTCCGATGTTTGATGTACAATGCACATCAGAGATATCATTTTTGTGTTAGGTTCTGAGGCACACAGGAACTGGACTCAAACGCACGACTCACACACAAGAGTCAATTTGGAGAGAAAAAAGGCGTTCTTTAATTTCCAAATTAAAGAACACTGCGATACAAACCAAAACCCTAAACTTACTTAGCTACAAAAACATTAGTTACAAAAATACTTACTAGGATACTCACTAACTATACTGCGCTTGACAAGAACTTGGAAACAATGCGGGTAAGTCGAGAGTCAATGACCGAGAGCACATGAATCACAAGACAAACTAGCACAGGACAAAGGGAGGCGTGGACTATATATACATGAGGTAAGGGCACACAGGTGGAAACAATCAAGGCGGGGCTGACAATTACAATGGCAGGAAGTCAAGGGACCTGAAATGAGATAAGAGGTAAGTTTCACCTTAAAACAGGAAGTCAGCACGAGACTTGACATGAGTGATTTTAACTTGATGAACCGCACTAAGGACAAGACGTGGACATGACGTGGACATGACGTGACATGGGAATCTTAACACAGAACATGACACAAGACTAACAGATATGACGGGACATTACATTTTGTTTATAAGTACAGTATTTAACAATGACGAGGCAAAAGTTATTGCTCAATTTTTCAAAAGAAGACCCCATAGAATTGTACCATGCAGGTTCTATGAAGGGCATGGTTAAAAGCCTAGCATGGTGCATGCAGTCACAAATCATTTGGGCGATCTATGGTGAATCTGTGGAATTTGTTGCCACAGATGGCTGTGGAGGCCCAGTTAATGGATATTTTTAAGGCGGAGCTTGACAGAGTTTTGATTAGTACGAGTGTCAGGGCTTATGGGGCAAAGATAGGAGAATGGGATTGGGAGGGAAAGATAGATCAACCATGATTGAATGGCGGAGTAAACTTGATAGGCCGGGTGGAGTTATTCTGCTCCTAGAACCTATGAACATTTCAATTACCATTTTTGGCTCTATTATTTTTTACCCCACTGAGTGCTTACTGCCAAGTAGCAAATCATCTATGAATTTAATAATAGGAAATTATCAAGGAACATAGTTACCCTGTTTCATGTGAAGGTCAATGGCTGTGGAGAAGACTAATGCATGGAAGAGAAACTGATATTACGCTTTCAAGGTATAAGGACACACTGCAATGTTGGCTGGAGTTTGCTGTTTAAAGATAATGGAGCTGGTGGAATTCTCCATCATGATTGTATAAATGCAATTACAAAATCTGGTTTCTATACATGCTGGCTAATTAAAAAATTGCAAAAATTCTACCAATAATAAACCACGTGATATTTTGTGGAGGAATTTACAAGTTAAATCTGAAAAAAAAAGAATGAATTAGTGTGTACTTCAAATTCGTACATGCTATTCGTATAAATTTTGGATATATTTGGCAACATCAAATCATATATTTAAGATTTGAATTGCATACAGAGTCACAATTATCATCAAATAAGTTCTTATGTCCTAAAGCTGGTTGCAAATCAAAAGTCCATAATTTTTCGATGTTGTTTATATTTCTTAATTAGATTAGTCTGCCCCATCATTTCCTTTCTTAATAAAATGCAGGTTTATTGTCTACTTTTACCTCCTGGTTTTATGGCTTTGAAAGCTTAAACTAATTGGCCGAAAAACCTGGGATTTGGTAAATACCATGATTAATGGCACCACCATTTCTCCATACATTTAGTTGAATAATTTAAAATAAATGCAAAACACAAAATAACAGATAACTAGGTCAAATGTTTCCAGATTTCCTACTTTGTGTGGAAATTTAGATTTCCTTGATTTATCATTTGTCTACAAGGGATATTGTTCATAATTAGCCTTCCTTACAAAACAACCCAAAGAACGATTTGCCAAAGAAAATATTTAATGCAAATTGTTGCAGTTTTATTAGATGCAGTTTCTTGAAATGTTGATCCCCAGATCAGTTTCAAAACAGTGTGTGGTGTGGTACACACCCCCTACATGACCACCCTTTGCTACCTCGGCGTTTGAAATCACACAGAAGTTTCCTCTCTTCTGTCCATCCCCAGGACTGCAGTGCATCGTCCACAAGGCTCAAAACTCTGGGAAGAGAGACTAGAGAAATCTCTGGAAGACATTCACATGGCAATCGATCCCTCTGGGAAACTCCCACCAGGTTCCGACCACCCGTGGATAACCTGGCGCCGTCTCAACAGAGTGCGGGCAGGCGTGGGGAGGAACAAATCGAACGTGCTGAAGTGGGGATACACTGAAGATGTGGCAGACTGCGAGTGTGGACGGGGCCTCCAGACTATGGAACATCTCCTGAGCTGTGACGTGCTGCATGACACACGCACTGTAAAGGGTCTTGCAGAGGCCAACCACGTGGCACTGACATTTGTTCGCTGTTGGCAAACAGTTGTGTGATGACACGAATAAATAAACAAGTTTCAAAACAGCACATTGATGTACTACTTAAAGCTCTTTGTGATTATGAAGGCACAGAATTTATTGTATACATGTTTTTCTTTTCATTTCAATTAAATTTATCTAGTCAGCTTGCATGGATAATTTTTGTCCTCAACTTTGGGAAGAAAATGTTCTTTGATCTTTACTTCACTCGTAACTCTGGTCAAATAATATTGAAACTTAAGCTCTAAACATAGCCACAACCCCTTTATCATTGATAGACACAAAATGCTGGAGTAACTCAACGGGTCAGGCAACATCTCTGGAGAGAAGAAATGGGTGACGTTTCGGGTCGAGACCCTTCTTCAGACCCCTTTATCATTGCAGCTTATGTAGAAAATGAGTCATATAGCTATTGCATATGACTGTTCCTTATTGCATATCCATCTAAGTAAGCTTCTATTGAGCGCCAAGAAAGCTATTGTGAAATTTCCTACAATTCTCCAAAAAGTGCGACACAATTTTTAAAATTTTCTTATTATCTATATTTACAAATAAGCTGGGTACAGTTGGCTGCATCATTTCTAAGACATGTTTTCCATTTACCAGCGATCTAAAACCAATCATCCAATCATTTACATCATAGTTACATTCAAGTCAACAACATCAAAGAGAGTACATTTTGTTTTTGTTACCATTAAGATGAAACTACCACTATCTATTGCTGGCTGTGTTAACCTTACAAGTATTATCAAAAAAAAATCACGCTGTGACAAATATGGAATGAAGAAATGTCATTTATAAATTGTAGTTCCTGACATCAATGCTGTGGTGATCAGACTTTTCAATGGCTTAGGACATTAGCTGAGCTAATATTTTAATTGGAAAAACATAAATCACCATCAATAAATTTCATTAGCTCAGTCTCGAGAAATTAAATGATATTGTCTACATTGCGGATTTTCCTAAATTGATAATTGTGGATTCAGCCATTCACAGAAATTAAAAATAAATAAATAATAATAAACACATTTGTAAATAATATCAGTGCCAATGTGACTTTACATCTGTTCTGCCAGATGTAGGATGTTCCATGATAATGTTTACAAACAATCTATTGGCATATGTTGCCTTGAATAATTGACAAGTTGGTAAAGTGAGTATTATCCTGTGATTTACTGTGGCATTTACTTTTAATTTAGAGCTGTGTTGTTCAAATTAAATAAGAATCATATTATTTTAAGTATTGCATTCCCAATGGTTTGCCTCCTCGGTTAACTGTTGAATGATGTGAATAATTGATCTCAAAATAAATCTAAATTGTCAATGTTTAAATAAAAAAATCTGAGTTGCCGAAATTAACCCCAGAATTACAGAAAATAACAGTTGGAGCCCTGATGCTGTGGCCACATTAATAGGCCACCCCCCAAGACCCTGTCTGGTGAATGTGATGGGATCCAACAAGGTTTTCCTGATCTTTTCATGGGGAAATCAGTGAGTGCAGCTATGGGTGTGAATGTTGCTGCTGATTTGGTGATTCATCTTTATTGATGGCAATGCATCGTTTTGCTTTGAATGGTATTTGCGTACACGATGATGGGACCCATATAAAGCCTTCAATGGCAACTTACAGCACTTGTCGGGTGGAGCCACCAGCACTGGCTGCCTCGCCAACAGTCAGTCTGTCTTTTCTTCTGTTTTTGTTATTTTTGAATTTGAAAAGTCCGGGAGCAGAGCAAGGACGCCCGTTGGCTGAGCAGTAAAGTATGTGCTAATCACAGTTGAGCAGGCAGTTTAAAAAGAGCGCCAAAAGGAAGCTAGTAGGCAATTTGAAAAGTCCGGGAGCAGAGCAAGGACGCCCGTTGGCTGAGCAGTAAAGTATGTGCTAATCACAGTTGAGCAGGCAGTTTAAAAAGAGCGCCAAAAGGAAGCTAGTAGGCAATTTGAAAAGTCCGGGAGCAGAGCAAGGACGCCCGTTGGCTGAGCAGTAAAGTAAGTGCTAGTTTAAGTGAGAAGTCGGGTAAATTGGACAATCAGGCAATTTAATTGGTGATATAAGTAATACTTGCAAAAGGGTGCAGCCCTGTTCAGGTGCAGCCCAGTGAGAAAAGTGCGAGTCTTTGGCTGCGAGTCTTCGGCGAGGAGGCTGAGGTGAGGAGGATACGATTGTTTTAAGCCAGAGCTGGTTATAGGCACAAGGTGATGGCGGAAAAGTTGGTGCGGTGTGTTTCCTGCAGGATGTGGGAAGACGGGGACGTCGCTGGAGCTTCTGGGAGCTACACCTGCAAGAACTGTGTCCAGGTGCAGCTCCTGAAGGGACGTGTGGTGGAGTTGGAGAGGCAGTTGGATGACCTCAGGGCCATCCGAGAATGCGAGAGTTTCCTCGACAGGACCTATTGTGAGGCTGTCACGCCAAGGGTCCAGGTCGAGCGAAGGTGGGAGACTGTTTCAGGGGGGAGTGGACGTGGACTACAGGAGACCCCAGTGGCTGTGCCTATTGCAAATAGGTATACCCTCTTGGGAACTGTCGGGGCAGAAGACGTTTCCAGTCCGAGTGGCGGACCTGTTGGCAAGGATACTCGACAGGGGAGACCGAAGTCTGGAAGAGCCGTAGTGGTCGGTGACTCCATAGTCCGAGGGACGGACAGAAGATTCTGTGGCAGCAGGAGGGACTTGAGGATGGTCTGTTGCCTCCCTGGTGCCAGGGTTCAACACATCACAGACCGGCTTCAGAAAATCCTAGTGAGGGAAGGCGATCAACCTGAAGTCGTTGTGCACGTGGGCACGAATGACGTCGGGCGGAAGAGGAAGGAGGTGCTACAGCGGGAGTTTAGAGAGTTGGGGAAAGCACTGAGAAGTAGGACGTCGAAGGTAGTTATCTCTGGACTGCTACCGGTACCTCGTGCTGGTGAGGCCAGGAACAGAGAGATAGAGGGTATGAATTTATGGCTGAGGGGCTGGTGCAGAGAGCAGGGATTTAGATTTCTGGACCACTGGGATCTCTTCTGGGCTAGGGGTGACTTGTACAAAAGGGACGGGTTGCATCTTAACAGCAGGGGGACAAACATTCTGGCAGGCAGGTTTGCTAGTGTGACACCTGTGGCTTTAAACTAAGTAGTGGGGGGGAGGGGTTAACAAATTGTGAATATGAAGATGAGGTAAAAGGGAATACAGGAGATATTGCAAAAGACTCTCGGAAGAATGGGAACAGAAGTTCTAGAGGGGAAAAGAAATTAAGGGCAGGGCCAATTGTGAACGATGTGAGAGGGGAGGTAAATACAGAAGTTAAAGTGTTGTACTTAAATGCGCGTAGTATAAAAAATAAAGTGGATGAGCTTGAGGCTCAGTTAGTCATGGGCAAGTATGATGTTGTAGGGATCACTGAGACATGGCTACAAGAGGACCAGGGCTGGGAACTGAATATTCAGGGGTATACAACGTATAGAAAAGACAGACAGGTGGGCAGAGGGGGTGGGGTTGCTCTGATGGTAAGGAATGATATTCATTCCCTTGCAAGGGGTGACATAGAATCAGGAGATGTTGAATCAGTATGGATAGAAATGAGAAATTGTAAGGGTAAAAAGACCCTAATGGGAGTTATCTATAGGCCCCCAAACAGTAGCCTCGACATAGGGTGCAAGTTGAATCAGGAGATAAAATTGGCGTGTCAAAAATGTAATGCTACAGTGGTTATGGGAGATTTCAACATGCAGGTAGACTGGGAAAATCAAGTTGGAAATGGACCCCAGGAAAGAGAGTTTGTAGAGTGCCTTCGAGATGGATTCTTAGAACAGCTTGTACTGGAGCCTACCAGGGAGAAGGCAATTCTGGATTTAGTGTTGTGTAATGATCCTGATCTGATAAGGGGACTAGAGGTAAAAGAACCATTAGGAGGCAGTGATCACAACATGATAAGTTTTACTCTGCAAATGGAAAGGCAGAAGGGAAAATCGGAAGTGTCGGTATTACAGTATAGCAAAGGGGATTACAGAGGCATGAGGCAGGAGCTGGCCAAAATTGATTGGAATGAGGCCCTAGCAGGGAAGACGGTAGAACAGCAATGGCAGGTATTCCTGGGAATAATGCAGAGGTTGCAGGATCAATTTATTCCAAAGAGGTGGAAAGACTCTAAGGGGAGTAAGAGACACCTGTGGCTGACAAGGGAAGTCAGGGACAGCATAAAAATTAAGGAGAGGAAGTATAACATAGCAAAGAAGAGTGGGAAGACAGAGGATTGGGACTCTTTTAAAGAGCAACAAAAGTTAACTAAAAAGGCAATACGGGGAGAAAAGATGAGGTACGAGGGTAAACTAGCCAATAATATAAAGGAGGATAGCAAAAGTTTTTTTAGGTACGTGAAGAGGAAAAAAATAGTCAAGGCAAATGTGGGTCCCTTGAAGACAGAAGCAGGGGAATTTATTATGGGGAACAAAGAAATGGCAGACGAGTTAAACCGTTACTTTGGATCTGTCTTCACTGAGGAAGATACACACAATCTCCCAAATGTTCTAGGGGCCGGAGAACCTAGGGTGATGGAGGAACTGAAGGAAATCCACATTAGGCAGGAAATGGTTTTGGGTAGACTGATGGGACTGAAGGCTGATAAATCCCCAGGGCCTGATGGTCTGCATCCCAGAGTACTTAAGGAGGTGGCTCTAGAAATAGTGGAAGCATTGGAGATCATTTTTCAATGTTCTATAGATTCAGGATCAGTTCCTGTGGATTGGAGGATAGCAAATGTTATCCCACTTTTTAAGAAAGGAGGGAGAGAGAAAACGGGTAATTATAGACCAGTTAGTCTGACATCAGTGGTGGGGAAGATGCTGGAGTCAATTATAAAAGACGAAATTGCTGAGCATTTGGATAGCAGTAACGGGATCATTCCGAGTCAGCATGGATTTACGAAGGGGAAATCATGCTTGACAAATCTACTGGAATTTTTTGAGGATGTAACTAGGAAAATTGACAAGGGAGAGTCAGTGGATGTGGTGTACCTCGACTTTCAGAAAGCCTTCGACAAGGTCCCACATAGGAGATTAGTGGGCAAAATTAGGGCACATGGTATTGGGGGTAGGGTACTGACATGGATAGAAAATTGGTTGACAGACAGAAAGCAAAGAGTGGGGATAAATGGGTCCCTTTCGGAATGGCAGGCAGTGACCAGTGGGGTACCGCAAGGTTCGGTGCTGGGACCCCAGCTATTCACGATATACATTAATGACTTAGACGAAGGGATTAAAAGTACCATTAGCAAATTTGCAGATGATACTAAGTTGGGGGGTAGTGTGAATTGTGAGGAAGATGCAATAAGGCTGCAGGGTGACTTGGACAGGTTGTGTGAGTGGGCGGATAGATGGCAGATGCAGTTTAATGTAGATAAGTGTGAGGTTATTCACTTTGGAAGTAAGAATAGAAAGGCAGATTATTATCTGAATGGTGTCAAGTTAGGAGGAGGGGGAGTTCAACGAGATCTGGGTGTCCTAGTGCATCAGTCAATGAAAGGAAGCATGCAGGTTCAGCAGGCAGTGAAGAAAGCCAATGGAATGTTGGCCTTCGTAACAAGAGGAGTTGAGTATAGGAGCAAAGAGGTCCTTCTACAGTTGTACCGGGCCCTGGTGAGACCGCACCTGGAGTACTGTGTGCAGTTTTGGTCTCCAAATTTGAGGAAGGATATTCTTGCTATGGAGGGCGTGCAGCGTAGGTTCACTAGGTTAATTCCCGGAATGGCGGGACTGTCGTATGTTGAAAGGCTGGAGCGATTGGGCTTGTATACACTGGAATTTAGAAGGATGAGGGGGGATCTTATTGAAACATATAAGATAATTAGGGGATTGGACACATTAGAGGCAGATAACATGTTCCCAATGTTGGGGGAGTCCAGAACTAGGGGCCACAGTTTGAGAATAAGGGGTAGGCCATTTAGAACGGAGATGAGGAAGAACTTTTTCAGTCAGAGGGTGGTGAAGGTGTGGAATTCTCTGCCTCAGAAGGCAGTGGAGGCCAGTTCGTTGGATGCTTTCAAGAGAGAGCTGGATAGAGCTCTTAAGGATAGCGGAGTGAGGGGGTATGGGGAGAAGGCAGGAACGGGGTACTGATTGAGAGTGATCAGCCATGATCGCATTGAATGGTGGTGCTGGCTCGAAGGGCTGAATGGCCTACTCCTGCACCTATTGTCTATTGTCTATTGTCTATTAAGTACATGTTAAAGAGTATGTTTTAGTGTTTCTTGGTTTGTTTTATGTGGGGGGGGGGGGGGGGGAGTTGGGGGCAACTTTTTTCAAACTCTTACCTCGACAGAGATGCCATTATTGTTTCCGTGTCGTATCTCCGTCCCCACTGCGGCCTGACGTCGTGGAGTGGGGCTCCTTTCCTCGAGACCGGCCCGGCGTTTCAACCGCGGGCGCGGCACGGACTTACCATCGCGGAGCTTGCGATCCTTTGCCGGGGATCGACTGTGGAGAGTTCCAACCGTGGGCCTGTGGACTTTAACATCGTGGAGCCAGCGGTCCCTGGTTATGGACCGATTCAGGAGCTCCATGCCGCGGAGAGTTTCAACCGTCCTGATGCTGGAGCTTTGATCATCCCGACGTGAGGACTTCGGATCGCCAGCTGCGGGAGCTTTGATGGCCCCGACTGCGGATGGTTCAACTGCCCCGACCACGGGAGAATAAAGAGGGAGAAGATTGAACGTCTTTACTCTCCATCACAGTGAGGAATGTGGGGAGCCGCTGTGGTGTCATATTTGTAGCAGGTCGCCGAAAAAAACGGTGACTGGACCCCCCCTACGACAATGTCTACGACAAGCTACAACAACCTACCACCTAGTCAACGTCAAGCTACGGCAAGCTACCGACAACCGGCGACCCAATCGTCACGACTTAGGACGTCCACCTACGACCGCACCTACGACAACCTATGACCACATTGGCGACCACCTACGTCAACCGGCGACAGGTACCGCCGTCAAAACCAGAGGCCAAAATGACGTGAATTGTCGTAGCTTGTTGACATAGGTTGACCAGTTGTCGTAGGTTGTCGCCTGTGTGGTGGTAGGTTGTCGTAGGTGCGGTCATAGGTGGACGTCCTAAGTCGCGACGATTGGGTCGCCGGTTGTCGGTAGCTTGCCGTAGCTTGACGTTGACTAGGTGGTAGGTTGTTGTAGCTTGTCGTAGACATTGTCACAGGGGGGGTCCTATCACCGGTTTTTCGGCGACCTGCTATGACCATGACAGTTGCCGGCAGTCGCCTAAACAATCGCCTAAGTGGGACAGGGGCTTAAGTCATCCATCATGGCATTGGCTCCATTTTTCTCCTCAGTCTGTCCTGTTGGGCACATTTCATATCCCTGCATTAATAACACCATCTCACTCTCCTATTTAACCTATTTCATCGGATACCAATTTCCCCTGGCAACACTGGCTTTACATATTTATCATGGCCTCTTGCTCCCCCCATTCCTCCTGCCCCCTTCTCATAATACTGCTTTTTTTCAGCTCTCTTTCCCATTTTTAATGAATTTACTTTACTTTACTTTACTTTATTTTATTATAGACCCAGGCTCCAGATAAAAGGCAAGATATTACATAGAATAAATCACACACAAAAGCACAATAAATTACATACAAAAGCACAGTACATGATTTAAAACCAAGAATTTAAAAAATCAGTGTCCTACAACGAGACAACTATACCAATGTCTCCACAGCTGGGATTGGTAGCGTGTGGTGCTTATGTTTGATCAGGCCAAATGATTTCATTTTCAGAGTCATTAATCCGGCAAATAAATTGAAACATAAGATTTCTTAAGACAGTTTGTAATGTATTGACTCCTGCAGCCACAAACATTTCACTTGCACGACACCTCTTAAATAATATTTCCATAGCATCGTTTTACGCTACTTGAAGTCTCTGTAAGCTTGCTTTTCTGTAGCTCACTGTGTTTTTGTTCATTGTAATTATTCATTCTATTTCAATTCACAGATGGTGCCTGCTCTTTATCCAACATCTTATGTTTTCATTTCAGACTTCCAGCGTTTGCAGGTTATTTTTACTTTTGTATTCTTTCCCTTTCCCATTAGTTTATTTCTTTGATTTCCCTCTTTCAAAAGCCATTTTAAATGCGAAATGAACAAATTCTTTATGCACACAAGAATTTGGAGATACGTTTATGTAAATAAAACAAACATGAATTTCATGATAATATTACCATAAAAGAGGTATAAAAAAAGTACTTGCTAATCTGTTCGCTGAAGTAACTTCAACTGTTTGAATTCCTATATCATGGACTATTTTAATTCCTGTCAGTGGAGTACACTAATTTAATGAAGAGCTATTAATATCCATACACCAATTGGTAGAAACATTGATGTCAAAGATTTTTTTTGCATAAACAATCATTGCCATGTAATTAATTTATCTGTTGAGACGAATGAAAATATTTTAATACAATGCCAACAAATATCAGCAATGGATTTTTTGATCTCATGTGCATAATCTGTCACATAAAACCACCTATGAAATACACTACAACTAGCCACAGCCTTTTTTCAACAGCAAATGTCAAACCCTTGAACTCTACAACTTAATAACACAATGGAAGTTGGTATGTGAATGAAGGAACTGCAGATTCAAGATTCAAGATTCAAGATAGCTTTATTTGTCATCCAAATTGGACGAAATTCAGTCACCCACAGTCCAACAATAAAAGCATTAAATAGGCATTAAAATTACACAACCCCAAAAACACACAAAAAAAGAAACATCCATCAAAGAAACATCCATCACAGTGAGTCTCCTCCAGTCCTCTCCTCCCTGTGATGGAAGGCCACAATGTCTTTTCCCTTCTCCTGCTGTCTTCTCCCGCGGTCAGGTTGTTGTGGTTGCAGGCCGCGCCGGACGGTCCGCAGCGGGCCGGCCCAAGGCGAGTCCCAGCCGCTCCCGCAGCCTCCGAAGACGGCCGGCTCCACCGATGATAAGTCCGATCCAGGCGGGCGAACACGCTGCTGCTGCCGCTGTTGCTGCACGTCGGGGCGGTCGTGGCTCCCGACATTGAAGCCCCCGCCCAGCAGAGAAAAATCCCGTGGCCTATCTTAGGCCGCGCCGGACGGTGAAATGTCCGCGACCCAAGCCCCGCGATCCGGGGCGGCGAACCCGCTGCCGCTGCCGGAGCTCCCGATGTCGGCATCCACGCGGCCCGAGCCTAAGGCGAGTCGCAGCCGCTCCCGCAGCCTCCGAGGACGGCTGGCTCCAGTGATGGTAAGTCCGATCAGTGGGCGCAGCGAACCAGAGCCCTGGAGGCCGCCAGCTCCAGGAGTTGGGCCGATGGTTGGGCCGCAGCAGGAACGGAGACAACACCCAGAAAACAAAGGTCGGGTCTCCGTTCGGAAGGGACACATATTTACAATTTTATAGTTCCCCCCCACATACACACATAGTACACAAACACAAAAACACCACATCACAACTACAATTAAGACCAAAAAAACCAACAAAAACACAAAGACAAATGGACCGCAGGTAAGCCGCAGCTGCTAGGGCAGCGCCGCCATTTTAAACCGAAGATAGACACAAAAAGCTGGAGTAACTCAGCGGGACAGGCAGCATCTCTGGAGAGAAGGAATGGGCGACGTTTCGGGTCGAGACCCTTCTTCAGAAGAAGTCTGGAGAAGGGTCTCGAGCCGAAACATCACCCATTCCTTCTCTCCAGAAATGCTGTCTGTCCCGCTGAGTTACTCCAGCATTTTGTGTCTATCTAATGGACTTTGGTGCTTGGGAACACCATCAGCAATAAATTTCCTTCAAAGTCACACACCATTCTGACTTATGGATCGATCACTGGATTAGTATCATTGAGGAAAAATGCTTCAACTTCCTAATTGACGGTCTTGTGCAAGGTTGAAGAGGTGATTCATCAGCACCTTCTCAGCAGTAATTCAAGGAGGGCAATGAATCCTGGCCCCTGGTGATAAATAGGTTAAAAAAACAATGACAATAATCCAAATGGTATTAATGTTCATCCATGCTCCAGCAGTGACAGAAGAAATAAATACATAGAGAAGAAGTCTAAAAGAGACAAAGAAACAGATAAAGAAATAAGAAAGGGAAAAAAATAGAGAAATTAAAATGACATAAAAAAAAGAGGGGAAAAGGGGGGAAAGAATCAAAAGGAAGAGAGAGGAATGCATGGAATGTTGATTTAATTCTATGGCCAAAGTTCGTAGCAGAGCAGTAATTACCAGTTTAAAGATGAGTGTTCCTAGATTATAAATGCTTTGAATAAAATATATTATGAATGGAATTAACTTAACAATTGCAATTTCATTACTTTAATGATTGATGAAATGGAAATGAAAAGGCATTTTCATGGACACACAAACCAGAGGCCCTGACATTTGACCATTTTACTGAATTGCCTCAGAATCAAAAAGAATTGCTTCTGCTTTTGTGTGAATAAGATATTTCAATCGGGCATTTGATTAAAGTGTCGTACAATTACCGAGGGATTATATTTAACTCATGTACAATCTGAAACCATTTCACATGAGTTCAAGTATTATAGTTTCATTCACAGTTCCCGCACTGCGTTCTGCATTTCAGACCAGCCACAGGCAAGTTCAAAACTGCCATGGGTGTCCAGAAAATAATATTATTTTTTTACTGTTTAAAAATTCATAGAATTCATCTCTCCTGAGATGCTGCCTGAACCGCTGAGTTACTCCAGCATTTTGTGTCTACCTTTAATTTATTAGCCAAGTATGTAAAAACATACATTAAAAAAAACATACCAAAAAAGACACACAACTACATAAAAGTTAACATAAACATCCACCACAGCGGTTCCCCCACATTCCTCACTGTGATGGAAGGCAATAAAGTCTTATCTTCTTACCTTATTCTCCTGTGGATGGGTCAGTCGAACCTTCCGCGGTCGGGATGATCGAATCTCCCGCAGCTGGCGATCGAAGCTTCAGCGTCGGGGCGATCGAAGCTCCCGCGATCAGGATGGTCGAAGCTCCTACAGCTTGGAGCTCTCGAAGTCTGTCCCTAACCAAGCTCCACGATGTTAAGTCCGCAGGCTCCCACCGATGGAGCTCCCGAAGTCGAACCTCAGCAAGAGGCCGCCAACTCCACGATGTTAGGCCACAGTGCGAACGGAGTTACGACATGGAAAAGTTGCATCTCCATCGAGGAAAGAGATTTAAAAAGTTTTCCACATCCCCACATGATACAAGGCTAAAGACACACTAAAACATACATTTAACGTTTTAACCTAATATGCTTTCCTAATATTTTACAAAGAAACACAGAAACATAGAAGATCGGTGCAGGAGAAGACCATTCGGTCCTTCAAGCCAGCACCGCCATTCATTGTGATCATGGCTGATCATCCATAATCAGTACCCTGTTCCGGCTTTCTCCCCATATCCCTTGATTCCGCTAGCCCCTAGAGCTCTATCCAACTCTCTTTTAAATTCATCCAGTGAATTGGCCTCCACTGCCTTCTGTGGCAGAGAATTCCACAAATTTACAACTCTCTGGGTGAAAAAGTATTTTCTAACCTCAGTTTTAAATGGCCTCCCCTTTATTCTTAGACTGTGTCCCCTGGTTCTGGACTCCCCCAACATTGGGAACATTTTTCCTGCGTCTAGTTTGTCCAGTCCTTTTATAATTTTATACGTTTCTAAAAGATACCCCCTCACCCTTTGCATTGCCATTGGATGATGGAATTATCTGGACATCACATTTAATGCAGCAGAACTGTTTAAGTCCTTGGAGAATTGGGTCAAATGGACGTGCGGCAACTCTCATCTTTATTAATCTTGAAAACAAAGAATGAATTGAAAGCAATTTGTACAGCAGGGCATTTGTATGTGCAGTAATCGAAGAAAATTCAGCTGCCGTTGCTGAAAAATCTGAAAAATTGGATATCCTTCAGGGTTAATGGCCAGAGATTGTATCTTTCTGGGTGAGAATTAATGGATAAAATCTTGAAGCGCAAGGAACATTGCTCTAATTCGCATTAGGAATGGCAAACGTATATTTCCACTTGATTTATGTACAACCTAATTAGTGGATAAATGGGAATGGACGCCAGACTTCACATTTTCTGTTGTCAGAAGAAGCCTGTTCCTTCCAATTCTACTTCTGTTGTGCCGTATATTTCCAGTGTAGTTATGGCTCGGCGGTGAGAAGCAGAAGATTTAGAGCACATTCACTCGTTCACACAAGGTCACTGATGTGCAGCGGTGTAAATCCGCAGTAATGTTTTCCTTGCCGTTATCACTCAGTGTGATTTGAACTGATTAATATTTATTCTGCAACATTGTGGGTGAGTGGAAGAAGCATTGAAGTCATAGAGTGATAGAGCGTGGAAACAGGCCCTTCGGCCCAACTTGCCAACATGTCCCAGCTACACTAGTCCCACCTGCCCGGGTTGGGACACTGAATCTTCAGGAATTTACTAACTTTGCGAGTGGTTTGTTTGTAAGGTGGGTTCTCTTCTTTCAGTACTCACTCTGGACGTTGGCCAGAAACGCCCAGACATAAGCGCGCACGTCGCATTTCTGCAAAGATATCCTGGAATCTTTTCTTTTAACCTCCAGATAACCCCTTCCCATGCGGGAGCTTTCAATAAGCTATCTGTGTTGACAGTCCGGTATTGGACAAGCAAGCAGCCTGGCAAGTCCAAGATGGTCAAGATAGGCACCTGGGAGAGGAAATACAAGCATCGGCAGATGCCGGAATCGGGACCAAGACAAGGAGAGCAGCTGGAGGACCTCAACAGGCCAGGCAGCATCTCTGATGGGATGCAGACAGTCCATGTTTCAGGTCTCGACACTTGGACTATCTGAAAGGTCTCAAACTGAAATGTCCACTCTCCATCTCGCTCCATAGATGTTGCCTGACCTACTGAATCCCTCCAACTGCTCTCCTATTTTAATAGCTTGGAGAGGACACTGACCATGGTTCATTTACCTTCCCAGTGAATCTGAACAATTTGGCAGAGATAACATTGGTGATACAGTGCATTCAGAAAGTATTCAGACCCTTTTCACTTTTTCCACATTTTGCTACGTTACAGCCTTATTTTAAAATGGATTAAATTCTTTTTTTTAAATCATCAATCTACACACAATACCCCAAAATAAAAAAGTGAAAACAAGTGTTTAGAAATTTTTGCAAAGTAATTAAAAAGAAATAACTGAAATATCACATTTACATAAGTATTCAGACCCTTTACTCAGTACTTTGTTGAGGCACCTTTGGCAGCGATTACAGCCTCAAGTCTTCTTGGGTATGACGCTACAAGCTTGGCACACCTGTATTTGGGTAATTTCTCCCATTCTTCTCTGCAGATTCTCTCAAGCTCTGTCAGGTTGGATGGGGAGCGTCGATGCATAGCTATTTTCAGGTCCCTCCAGATATGTTCGATCGGGTTCAAGTCTGGGTGCTGGCTGGGCCACTCAAGGACATTCACAGACTTGTCATGAAGCCACTCCTGTGTTGTCTTGACTGTGTGCTTAGGGTCGTTGTCCTGTTGGAAGGTGAACCTCCGCCCCAGTCTGAGATCCAGAATGCTCTGGAGCAGGTTTTCATCAAGGATTTCTCTGTACTTTGCTCCGTTCATCTTTCCCTCGATCCTGACTAGTCTCCCAGTTCCTGCCACTGAAAAACATCCCCACAGCATGATGCTGCCACCACCATGCTTCACCTTAGGTATGGTATTGGTCAGGTGATGAGTGGTGCCGCTTGGCATTCAGGCCAAAGAGTTCAATCTTGGTTTCATCAGACCAGAGAATCTTGTTTCTCATGGTCTGAGAGTCCTTTAGGTGCCTTTTGGGCAAACTCCAAGTGGGCTGTCATGTGCCTTTTACTGAGGAGTGGCTTCCGTCTGGCCACTCTACCATAAAGGCCTGATTGGTGGAGTGTTGCAGATATAGTTGTCCTTCTGGAAGGTTCTCCCATCTTCACAGAGGAACTCTGGACCTCTGTCAGAGTGACCATCGGATTCTTGGTCACCTCCCTGACCAAGGCCCTTCTCCCCCGATTGCTTAGTTTGGCCGGGCGGCCAGCTCTATGAAGTCCTGGTGGTTTCAAAGTTCTTCCATTTAAGAATGACAGAGGCCACTGTGCTCTTCGAGACCTGCAATGCTGCAGAAATTGTTTTATACCCTTCCCCAGATCTGTGTCTCGACACAATCCTGTCTCGGAGGTCTACGGACAATTCCTTCGTTTTCATGGCTTGGTTTTTGCTCTGACATGCACTGTCAACTGTGGGACCTTATATAGACAGGTGTGTGCCTTTCCAAATCATGTCCAATCAATTTAATTTCCCATTGGTGGACTCCAATCAAGTTGTAGAAACATCTCAAGGATAATCAATGGAATCAGGATGAACATAAGCTCACTTTTGAGTGTCATAGCAAAGGGTCTGAATACTTATATATATGTGATATTTCAGTTATTTCTTTTTAATTACTTTGCAAACATTGCTAAACACCAGTTTTCGCTTTTTTATTATGGGGTATTGTGTGTAGATTGATGATAAAAAAAAAAGAATTTAATCCATTTTAAAATACAGCTGTAACGAAGCAAAATGTGGAAAAGGTGAAGGGGTCTGAATACTTTCTGAATGCACTGTATATTTACTTGAGATACCTACTAGAGGTAGTCCAGCTCTCAGAAACAAATAGGATGGTAATGAGCATCATTACCCAGTGGATCATGGGTTTTGTCCTATGTCTGATGTATTATATTTTTATTCAATCAACCAATTTTATTGGTGCAATCTTTGAACGAGTTATCTATTTAATCCCATTCCATGGTCTTTTGCCAAAGACCCATTGTTATTCTTCCTTGAAAGTTCTGTACATTTATCTTGTGTATGTTACCAATGAATTTGCTTCCACAATGATCAGAATCCTAGGGCACAGCTGTGGCCCTGTGTCTATCGTGTTTCCCATTGTCCTCCTGTTTGTTTTGCCAGTCAGAGACTTGTTGAGTCATACAGAGCAGAAGCAAAACCTTCAGCGCACCATGCCTTTGCTGAATTGATCACCAGAATGCGTAAAAGATAGGCCCTCCTATCTGCCACAATGCCAGGAAGACTCTTCTGCACTTTTCCCAATCCCTTTTAAAGCATTGCGTTCAAACTATCCAGGCATGTCTAACTGAGTATTTTATGTAACTTCTGTTCAGTCTCCTTGTTTCACACTTTATTACAGCAGTCAAAGATTTATATAGGTGAAATCAGTTTAATTAATTTCTGTAATGTGAAGCCACGTCATCTACACATGCGTTAAGAAACGTGACACTTGAAAATGTTTTTACTAGTTTATTGTTTTCATACATATTCCATGACAGCAATTTTTTCTTTCTTTAGACTTCAGCCAGGTCTATACCCTATATGTATTTTGAAACTGGATTTATATTACGGCTACATTTGTTGTTAATGTAATCCTGATCCCTATGTATCAATATCACTGTTATGCTTATTATTTTTTGAAATTTGATAAAAAGATTTGAAAAGAAAGAAAGAAAGACTTCAGCCTTTAGAGACTTCAGGGATACGGGGAGGAAAAAGCCCATTCAGCCCACCGAGTCCGTGCCGTTATAGAATTAACCCACAATAAATTGACCTGTTATTGGTAACATGTAAAATCCTGCCTCGACCACATTATCATGTTGTGCACAAAATGCCGGAGTAACTCAGCGGGTCAGGCAGCATCTCAGGAGAGAAGGAATGGGTGACGTTTCGGGTCGAGACCCTTCTTCAGACTGATGTCAGGGGGGCGGGACAAAGGAAGGATATAGGTGGAGACAGGAAGATAGAGGGAGATCTGGGAAGGAGGAGGGGACGGGAGGGACAGAGGAACTATCTAAAGTTGGAGAAGTCGATGTTCATACCACTGGGCTGCAAACTGCCCAGGCGAAATATGAGGTGCTGTTCCTCCAATTTCCGGTGGGCCTCACTATGGCACTGGAGGAGGCCCATGACAGAAAGGTCAGACTGGGAGTGGGAGGGGGAGCTCCTACTCTACGACCCTATCATGTTGTGCATGCTCCTGTGCTATTCACTGTTTAGTATTGACCTTGCTATTGTGGCACCTACGGTGTGTCAATTGTAAAATGGCCTTGGGACTGATTTAACTTGGTATTCATGGGGCCACTTCAATGCTGGAACCCAATGGCAGAATCAGTTTTTATTTGATGTAGAACACAAAGTGCTCGATTAAACATAAACATAGAAATATAGCAGGAGGAGGCCATTTGGCCCTTCGAGCCAGCACCGCCATTCATTGTGATCACGGCTGATCATCCACAATCAGTAACCCGTGCCTGCCTTCTCCCCATATCCCTTGATTCCGCTAGCCCCTAGAGCTCTATCTAACTTAAATTCATCCAGTGAATTGGCCTCCACTGCCTTCTGTGGCAGAGAATTCCACAAATTAACTCATTGTGTCAGGCAGCATCTCTGGAGGACATGGATAGACAATGGTTTGGGTCGAGACCCTTGTTCAGAACTTGGTTTGCGATCATTCTTATCATCATATCATCATATATATACAGCCGGAAACAGGCCTTTTCGGCCCTCCAAGTCCGTGCCGCCCAGCGATCCCCGTACATTAACACTATCCTACACCCACTAGGGACAATTTTTACATTTACCCAGCCAATTAACCTACATACCTGTACGTCTTTGGAGTGTGGGAGGAAACCGAAGATCTCGGAGAAAACCCACGCAGGTCACGGGGAGAACGTACAAACTCCTTACAGTGCAGCACCCGTAGTCAGGATCGAACCTGAGTCTCCGGCGCTGCATTCGCTGTAAAGCAGCAACTTCATTGGTTCTTTGGGCCTGTCTCTTGTCTTCATTTGATGTTGACTTCATCCGGTGCAATGAGGATGCAGGGTGACTTGGACAGGTTGTGTGAGTGGGCAGATATATGGCAGATGCAGTTTAATGTGGATAAATGTGAGGTTATCCACTTTGGTGGTAAGAACAGGAAGGCCGATTATTATCTGAATGGTGTCAAGTTAGGAAAAGGGGAAGTACAACGAGAACTGGGTGTCCTAGTTCATCAGTCACTGAAAGTAAGCATGCAGGTACAGCAGACAGTGAAGAAAGCTAATGGAATGTTGGCCTTCATAGCAAGAGGAGTTGAGTATAGGAGCAAAGAGTTCCTTCTGCAGCTGTACAGGGCCCTAGTGAGACCACACCTGGAGTATTGTGTGCAGTTTTGGTCTCCCATTTTGAGGAAGGACATTCTTACTATTGAGGAAGTGCAGCGTAGGTTCACGAGGTTAATTTCTGAAATGGCGGGACTGTCGTATGTTGAAACACTGGAACAACTGGGCTTGTATACTCTGGAATTTAGAAGGATGAGAGAGGGTCTTATTGAAACATATAATATTATTAAGGGATTGGACACGCTAGAGGCAGGAAACATGTTCTCGATGTTGGGGGAGTCCCGATCCAGGGGCCACAGTTTAAGAATAAGGGGTAGGCCATTTAGAACGGAGATGAGGAAAACCTTTTTCACTCAGAGAGTTGTGAAGCTGTGGAACTCTCTGCCTCAGAAGGCAGTGGAGGTCAATTCCCTGGATGCTTTCAAGAGCGAGTTAGATAGAGGTCTTAATGATAGCGGAATCAAGGGTCAGGAACAGGGTACTGATTGCGGATGATCTGCCATGATCACAGTAAATGGTGGTGCTGGCTCGAAGGGCCAAATGGCCTCCTCCTGCACCTATTGTCTATCATCTATTGTCTATTGACCAACGATCCCCGTACATGAGCACTATCCTACTAATAGGGACAATTTACAATTTTCAATAAGCCAATTAACCTACAAACCTGTACGTCTTGGGAATGTAGGAGGAAACCGGAGCACCCAGAGAAAACCCATACGGTCACAGTGAGAATGTAGAAACTCTGAACAGACAGCACCGGTAGTCAGGATCGAACCCGGGTCTCTGGAGCTGTAAGGCAGCAACTCTACCGTTGCGCCACCGTGCCGTGTCCAAATTTGCTGGGGGTGATTATTGAATTCTGTAAGGGCATATTTCCGTCACTTGAAAGGCTGAAATGTAAGGGGTCACCTGCAAAGCCTCTTCCCATTTTTTTTCCTAACAACAGTTTTCACAATTCCAAAGATCGGATCAAATCTTCTGCACTTCATTTATCACCATCCTCTTTCTTTTGCCAATCATTTAAGTTTGAGGATGGCTTTCTTTCACTATGATTCTTTGATCTGTATGTGATTAAAGTTTCCTTTGTTGTTGTTGTGATATTGCAAGGACTACTTTGTTGTATCACAAGGACTACTTTGTTTGCCTGTGTAGTAACGTGTATATAAGAGAATGAGGTTATTAGGTGGTCACTCTGGTTCCAGATGGCCACGGAATAAACAGCCTGGATTTAAGCTCCAGCATTATAACCTTCTAAACACGTGTACTTGTGGTCCGTCCAGAGTCATAACAAAGGTATAAATGAAGTACAACACGAAGTACAACAGCTGTGTCTGCAAATTCTTCCACATCTGGGAGAAGATGGAGTCTGGCAGAGCAGGGGGAGGGTGAGTTGTTGAATTGAGAGCTCTTTCCTTTGGCTTATGCTCGGTTCCATGTTCCCATCTGAAAGACTCGAGATGTTAAATAATAATTTGGTTTTGTAGGCAGAGTCATAGAGTCATAGAGTGATACAGTGTGGAAACTGGCCCTTCGGCCCAACTTGCCCACACCGGCCAACATGTCCCAGCTGCACTAATCCCACCTGCCAGGGTTTGGTCCATATCCCTCCAAACTTGTCCTATCCATGCTACCCAGGTTACCTGTCCTATCCATCCATTTTGTGAGCATTATCTGCAAGTCTTGACTGAGAAAAGACGATGTGATGATTATTTAGATGAAGATAAGGAATGTGGGGTTTGTGGTGTAAGGGAATGTACTGACCAATGCTCAGTAAGCTGGTCCCATGGGGCTCTGGTGATGGCGTAGAAACTTAAGAGACCTCAGTAAAAACATTTTTATTGCCAAATATTAGCAGCTTTCTCCTCACTGTAATTTGCTGCAAAGAATGAGTAAAAAATCATCATCTTGAATTGAATTGAATTGAATAAATGTTATTAGCCGAGTATATATACATACAAGGAATTTGCCTTGGTGCATTAAGGGCCTGTCCCACATAGGCGACTTTTTTAGGCGACTGCCGGCGACTGTCAAAGTCATAGCAGATCGCCAAAATGTTCTTTTACCCTACGACAATGACCACGACAATGCCGAGTCAGGTCGATACAAGTAACTTTTTTTGTGAAACTAGCACCTGGCTAAGAGATTACACCATCTTCGGAAACAGTGCAAAATTCCCACGCTTATCAATGCTTCTCCAGCATCTTAATTTTCGCTGAAATCACTGACAAGTCTGTAATTACTTGAGAGTTTTGAAATATAACATCTTGCCCGGGTTACTTGAAAACCAAGCTTCACGGTAACAAGGCATGAACTGGATTGACTTCCAGTTTACTAATAGCAGTATTAAGAAATTACATTTTAAACGTGGTTAATGGATTTTTGTGCGGAGTGTGGGCATTCTTTGAAAATGTACAGGAGATGCATATCTGGTTTCTGGGTTGCATATCTGGGTTGGGAGCCTACTTTAAAAGTAATCGCTGATGGCCATAAACATCGTGAAATTCCCACGCTTACCTGACCGTCAAACTGTCGCCTCCAATCTACCTGTCAAATGTCCTGGCGGTAAATAAATTGGTTAAGCACAAGTATTTTATGGTATCTTCAAATGACTGTATTTAATTTAATATTACGTGCTTCTAAATGCATCTGCGATAACCTAGCAAACCTGGGGACAGCATGCGACAGCGCCCACAATAAGCAACGATACCTGGCAACAAGCCAGCTCTCGCCGAGAAATTTCTATCCGGACAATTTCTCAGCGACGCGCTGAGATCCACTACGATTCTTTGAAGACTCCTCACGATCATGCCCGCGACACCCCGGCGAACTGTCGGCGACAGCCTAGTCACCGGCAGTTACCTTAAAATCACCTAAGTGGGACAGGCCCCTACTCGCAAGTAACAACACAATATACAGGAAGCAGTTAAGAATAAAACATTATAATTTAAACATGTGCAGAATGAAATAAAATACCAGAGCACAAGGAGGCTACAGAATTTTGGCTGTTGAGTAGAGCTACTGCTCGTAGAATAAAAGCTGTTTTTATGTCTGGCTGTGGTGGCTCTTTACAGTATTTTTTTGAATTACGAAAAGGAAATTTGCAGCTCGAAGCTAAAAAAAAAAACTGTCAAAAATGGAAAGGAATAATGACACAGATGTGAAAAGACAATTCCATGCAAAAAAACTGTTCTAGATACTAAATGACTCCAATGCACTTTACTCCTGGAAATTCAAGCTGGGCATTTGCAGTTATGCTTTTCTTTTACTGTTCAAACAGTTGCCGATTTCTTAACATGCATTGTCGGAAGAACAGGGAAAGAATGATGACATTTTCTTCAGGGCTCAGTAAAAAGGCACCATGGCAACCATCGGTGGCAAAGATGAATGGTGGAATTCGCAGCAACAGGCTCATATTTGAATGATCATTATTGCAAGTTTATTAAGGCAGTAATTATTGGTTTATTATCGTCACGTGTACCGAGATACAGTGACAAACCTATTGAGAAGAAGCTCTAAATCATAATGACATCAATCTCTCGGGATTACAAATGTTATGTTAAATGCATTCAGGCTAATGGTCTGCTCACAAAGCTAACATTGTTTTCTCTGGAATATTAGAGATTGCCTCCATCACCATCCAGTTAAAAAAATAATTGTTCCGCACATCTCCTTTAAACGTTGCCCCTCTCACGTAAAATAGATTCCGACTGTCTACCCTATTTATACAGTACCTCTTATTATTTTATGCACTGCTATCAGGTCCCCCCCTTAACCTTTCGCATTCCTCACCGGCTCCTCCACTGTTCATTTCTTCCCCCTCCCTCCCCATCTATCAAAGGTACAGTATGTTACATCAGTGAGACCAAGTGTAGACTAGGTGACTGTTTAATTTGAGGAGAACAGGAGACAAAAAGATGCAAGATAAGGAGAGGAGTGAATTGTAAAGCCAAAGGGAGGAATATAGGTGGAAGTGTGATAGTCGCCGAGACTTATCTATGAAATAATTCAAAGAACACAAGACTCAGTTAAAACTTTTTACTTTAACACCAAGGTGGGAGAAGACACAGAGACCTGAGTGTACCGCTTCTGTCCTCTGTCCTCTCAAAGAATACCCAGACTACAGGCAATATTTACACAGCTCAAAGCAGCACATAGCACATTCAGTAGTTTTCCACAGTTCAGTAGTTTTCCACAGTTACATGACATAAGCCAGTCTTAACAATAACATAGTAGAGTTCCCATAGTATAGTTCCTTTAATTGTGTTAGGTAGTCAAACAGGAGTTAAGAGGAGTTGCACAGCTAAGATGATTAGAGAGGCACCGTTGTGCGATAAGGAGGCACCATAGGATCTAGTTCAGAACATTGGAATGTCCAGTCCTCAATAAACACTGAGAAACAACTTCTTATCTACAGGTGTCTGGTACCGTGAAGCCCGACTTCCCACGGGAGCATATTCAGCTTAAAATGTCTGCCATAGTTAGCACAAAATGGTTTCCACAGTTTTAACCCTTACATAGAAACATAGAAACATAGAAAATAGGTGCAGAAGTAGGCCATTCGGCCCTTTGAGCCTGCACCGCTATTCAATATGATCATGGCTGATCATCCAGCTCAGTAGCCTGTACCTGCCTTCTCTCCATACCCCCTGATCCCTTTAGCAAAAAGGGCCACATCTAACTCCCTCTTAAATATAGCCAATGAACTGGCCTCAACTACCTTCTGTGGCAGAGAATTCCACAGACTCACCACTCTCTTACAGAAGAGGTAAGGATGGAAAAAAGGAATAAGAAGAGGGAGAAATGGATACACATCAGGGTGTGTGGGCACAAGAACGACAGAGAGGAAAAGGGGGTCTGTTACCTAATTTGGAAAACTAAATGTTCATGCAGTTCAGTTGTAAGAAATAAAGGGGAAACAGGGTGTATGTGATCTAAATTTTGCAAATTAAATGTCCATACTGTTGGGTTGTAAGCTACCCAAGTGGAGTATTTTTTTCTTTGAATAGCCATGTTTTTGCTGTAAAAAAATTGACATTTGCTGTAAAAAAATATGAAGTACTATTCCTCCAGTTTGCGAAAAGGCATCAATGGTGGAGGCTCTGGGTAGAAAGATTGATATGGGTATTGGAATGAGTTAAAATTGTTAGTGACTGAAAGATCCAACATGCCTTAGCAGACTGAGCACGTATTAAACATAGAAACATAGAAAACATAGAAAATAGGTGCAGGGGGAGGCCATTTGGCCCTTGGAGCCAGCACCGCCATTCATTGTAATCATGCCTGAACATCCACAATCAGTAACCCGTGCCTGCCTTCTCCCCATATCCCTTGATTTCCACTAGCCCTGAGAGCTCTATCTAACTCTGTTTTAAATTCATCCAGTGAATTGGCCTACACTGTCTTCTGTGGCAGAGAATTCCACAGATTCACAACTCTCTGGGTGAAAACATTTTTACAAGTTGTAAATGGTCTATCCTTTATTCTTAGACTGTGGCCCCTGGTTCTGGACTCCCCCAACATTTGGGAACATTTTTTTTTGCATCTAGCTTGTCCAGTCCTTTTATAATTTTATATGTTTCTATAAGAACCCTCTCATCTTTATAAATTCCAGTGAATACAAGCCCAGTCTTTCCAATCTTTCCTAATCAATAGACAATAGACAATAGGTGCAGGAGTAGGCCATTCGGCCCTTCGAGCCAGCACCGCCATTCAATGTGATCATGGCTGATCATTCTCAATCAGTACCCCGTTCCTGCTTTCTCCCCATACCCCCTGACTCCGCTATCCTTAAGAGCTCTATCTCGCTCTCTCTTGAATGTATTCAGAGAATTGGCCTCCACTGCCCTCTGAGGCAGAGAATTCCACAGATTCACAACTCTCTGACTGAAAAAGTTTTTCCTCATCTCTGTTCTAAATGGCCTACCCCTTATTTTTAAACTGTGGCCCCTGGTTCTGGACTCCCCCAACATTGGGAACATGTTTCCTGCCTCTAATGTGTCCAACCCCTTAATAATCTTATACGTTTCGATAAGATCCCCTCTCATCCTTCTAAATTCCAGTGTATACAAGCCTAGTCACTCCAGTCTTTCAACATATGACAGTCCCGCCATTCCGGGAATTAACCTAGTAAACCTACGCTGCACGCCCTCAATAGCAAGAATATCCTTCCTCAAATTTGGAGACCAAAACTGCACACAGTACTCCAGGTGTGGTCTCACTAGGGCCCTGTACAACTGCAGAAGGTCCTCTTTGCTCCTATACTCAACTCCTCTTGTTATGAAGGCCAACATTCCATTGGCTTTCTTCACTGCCTGCTGTACCTGCATGCTTCCTTTCAGTGACTGATGCACTAGGACACCCAGATCACATTGTACGTCCCCTTTTCCTAACTTGACACCATTCAGATAATAATCTGCCTTCCTATTCTAACCACCAAAGTGGATAACCTCACACTTATCCACATTAAACTGCATCTGCCAAGCATCTTCCCACTCACACAACCTGTCCAAGTCACCCTGCAACCTCATAGCATCTTCCTCACAGTTCACACTGCCACCCAGCTTTGTATCGTCTGCAAATTTGCTAATGGTACTTTTAATCCCTTCATCCAAGTCATTGATGTATATTGTAAATAGCTGCGGTCCCAACACCGAGCCTTGCGGTACCCCACTAGTCACTGCCTGCCATTCTGAAAGGGACCCATTTATCCCCACTCTTTGCTTTCTGTCTGTCAACCAACTTTCTATCCATGTCAGTACCCTACCTCCAATACCATGTGCTCTAATTTTGCCCACCAATCTCCTATGTGGGACCTTGTCGAAGGCTTTCTGAAAGTCGAGGTACACCACATCCACCGGCTCTCCCCTGTCAATTTTCCTAGTTACATCCTCAAAAAATTCCAGTAGATTAGTCAAGCATGATTTCTCCTTCGTAAATCCATGCTGACTCGGAACGATCCTGTTACTGCGATCCTAATGCTCCGCAATTTTGTCTTTTATAATTGACTCCAGCATCTTCCCCACCATTGATGTCAGACTAACTGGTCTATAATTTCCCGTTTTCTCTCTCCCTCCTTTCTTGAAAAGTGGGATAACATTAGCTACCCTCCAATCCACAGGAACTGACCCGGAATCTATAGAACATTGGAAAATAATCACTAATGCGTCCAGAATTTCTAGAGCCACCTCCTTAAGCACCCTGGGATGCAGACCATCAGGCCCTGGGGATTTATCAGCCTTGAGTCCCGCCATCCCAAGGATTAACCTCGTGAACCTACACTGCACTCCCTCAATAGCAAGGATGTCCTTCCTCAAATTAGGTTTTAGTGTCTATCTTAGGTATCCATGTCCTCCAGAGATGCTGCTGGCCCATTGAGAGTTACTGCAGGATTTTGTGTTAGAGGTAAGATATGATATTTGAATATGTATGTTCTGAGGCTGACCGATAGACAATAGACAATAGACAAAAGTTGCAGGAGTAGGCCATTCGCCCTTTTGAGCCAGCACCGCCATTCAATGTGATCATGGCTGATCATTCTCAATCAGTACCCCTTTCCTGCCTTCTCCCCATACCCCCTGACTCCGCTATCCTTAAGAGCTCTATCTAGCTCTCTTTTGAATGTATTCAGAGAATTGGCCTCCACTGACTTCTGAGGCAGAGAATTCCACAGATTCACAACTCTCTGACTGAAAAAGTTTTTCCTCATCTCTGTTCTAAATAGCCTACCCCTTATTCTTAAACTGTGGCCCCTGGTTCTGGACTCCCCCAACATTGGGAACATGTTTCCTGCCTCTAATGTGTCCAACCCCTTAATAATCTTATACGTTTCGATAAGATCACCTCTCATCCTTCTAAAATTGGGAGTCCTTTCATATTCCACCATTATGGTTTCTTCCAGTCCTTTAGAGCTTCTCTCCTGATGAATCTCCACATTCATCAGTGTGCCGAGAGGGCTTTCTTTAGTTTAGTTCAGTTCAATCATCGCCACGTGTCCTGAGGTACAGTGAAAAGCATTTGTTTGTGTGCTATCTAGTCAAAGAAAATATTATATATGAATGCAATCAAGCCATCCACAGTATACAGATAAGGGATAAAATGTGCAACATTTGGTGCACGATATAACTTTGAAGAACCTTCAGGGGGCTTTGCAGGTGTAACCCATCTCTCCTTCATTATAAATCCTCCATTAACCCCCCTGGCATAGGGTCCAAAAAATGTTCGGATTTGCTCATTCTAATTTTGTGTCATTCTTCTGTGTATCCACAGTCAGATTCACATTCTGTCATGATGCTAGAACCAATTTCAGCCACTTTACTTACCACGCCAACCCACGGAGCTGCACTTCACCAGTGCATCCAACCAAATACTTGGCAAGCCATTGAAATCATTTAGTTTATTTTAGTTTAGATTAGTTTAGTTTAGAGATACAGCGCGGAAAAAGGCCCTTTCGGCCCACCGGGTCCGCGCCGACCAGCGATCCCCGCACATTAACACTATCCTATACCAAGTGGGGATATTTTTTACATTTCCCAAGCCAAATAACCTACAAACCTGTACGTCTTTGGAGTGTGGGAGGAAACCGAAGATCTCGGAACAAACCCACGCAGGTCACGGGGAGAACGTACAAACTCCGTACAGGCAGCACCCGCAGTCAGGATCGAACCCGGGTCTCCGGCGCTGCATTCGCTGTAAGGCAGCAACTCTACCGCTGCGCCACCGTGACTGCGGCTTTTGAAACTACAGGAAAACATTATGACTCTCTGTGGAGCTGTCATGGAGCAAGTTGATGTCTGCGTATTGATGATATAAGATATACTTCTTAAAGCCACGGCAGAGATCATGAATATTTATAAAAGTTTTTTAAAAGGTGAATAAGAATGTGTGAAGAAGGATATAGAAGGGATTATATGAAGAATATGAAAGGACTCCCAATTGCTCCAACAGCAACCCATCAGGTTTTGGCAGATCTCACTTGGAATTGCTTTGAGACGAAGTAGGAATCCATTAAACAAATTTGTAACAGAAAAGCTAAGCTCCCTTCACTGCTTGGACTTGTCAAGGGTGAATGATACAGGAAGATGGAAGTTGTTATCTGCAGCAGCTTGCCATAGATTTCACCATTCTGTGCTCATTATTATGTTCCAGCCTTAAATAACAAATAGTCAGTCCCTTTTATTATTCTTTCTTTTGCAAAACCACTTCTATGTTCCTTCCGTGGATATCGACACATACCAATGTGAAGATGCATCAAGATCTGAGGCGATATCATTTTTCATTCAAGTAAAAGTCATCGCAAATGCAATCCTCTTTGTAATTGCAATCCAGTTTGTACTTTGCGTTATATCAGTGACAGT
This sequence comes from Rhinoraja longicauda, assembly GCF_053455715.1. Taxonomy (NCBI): domain Eukaryota; kingdom Metazoa; phylum Chordata; class Chondrichthyes; order Rajiformes; family Arhynchobatidae; genus Rhinoraja; species Rhinoraja longicauda. The sequence goes on from NC_135956.1 coordinate 6,112,382, forward strand.
ACAGGTTTGCTTCCAAACACTACAGTCTTAACCAAAGCACAGAGTTTAAAGCAAAACTTCAAGCATTGATAAAATGTGGAATATTTTACTGTCCCCTAAATTCACCCACCTCTGCAGATTCCAAACACATAGAGGCTAAAATAAGCTTTAATCTTCACCACACATTAGGACAAAGGCAAGGAGATGCATCAACCATTATACCCTGCCTTTTGTGCCTTGATTAAAGTCTTTGACTGCCAGCCGAGAGAAATCCATTTCCTTTAAACTTTGCCCCTCTCACGTAAAATAGATTCCGAGAGCAAGTTTTGCAACCGAGAGAAATCTATTTCCAACGTAAGTCACTTGTACGATGGCCGTAATGTTAACCATGACACCACGTCAAACTCAATCCCGACGCTGTGACAGGAATCAAGCAACGCAATGTTATTGCCCAAAGTTTTTGTTTTCGATCTTTCCCAATGCAATACTAAAGCTATATATAAGAAAATAACTGCAGATGCTGGTACAAATCGAAGGTATTTATTCACAAAATGCTGGAGTAACTCAGCAGGTCAGGCAGCATCTCGGGAGAGAAGGAATGGGTGACGTTTCGGGTCGAGACCCTTCTTCTGAGCAATACTAAAGCTCACTGCCAACAAACGTCTTGCTGGAATGGAGTTAATTTACAGTATGGATGGCAAACTCTCCAATCTGCAGCATTTCCTTGCAAGAACCAACACAGGCAATACTTACCTATCCACACATTCAGGTCAAGCTCCAAGTTGTCATTAACCGCTTAATAATGAATTAGGAAAAACAGGCCTTACATTTAACATCTGTAAATCTGTACTCTACTAATCTGCCCTTGCTGAACACTGATGATCAATGTTCACAGCAAAATACAGGAAAATATTAATAAGAAAGAATGGGTCGACTGGGCTTGCATCCACAGGAATTTTGAAAGATGAGAGGGGATCTTATAGAAACATATAAAATTCTTAAGGGATTGGACAGGCTAGATGCAAGAAATGTATTCCCCATGTTGGAGGGGTCCAGAACCAGGGCTCACAGTTTAAGAATAAGGGCTAGGCCATTTGGGACTGAGATGAGGAGAAACTTTTTCACCCAGAGAGTTGCGAATCTGTGGAATTCTCTGCCACAGAAGGTAGTGGAGGTCAATTCACTGGATGTTTTCAAGAGAGAGTTAGATATAGCTCTTAGGGATAACGGAATTAAGGGATATGGGGAGAAATCAGGAACGGGTACTGATTTTGGATGATCAGCCATGATCATATTGATGGCGGTGCTGGCTCGAAGGGCCAAATGGCCTCCTCCTGCACCCATTGTCTATTGTCTATTGTCTATTATCATATTGATGGCGGTGCTGGCTCGAAGGGCCGAATGTCCTACTCCTGCACCTACGTTCTATGTTTCTATGTTTCTGATAGCTTCACATGTCTTCGGAGCACCTTCCAGGTCAGGGCAAACGACAATGACAAAATTCGCCATTACTTTCAATGTGCCAGCAAGGACATTAACTGCCTGAGGAAAAGAATGTTTGAAGATCAAAGGCAGTATAAAAGTCTTACTTTACCCGGAAGCAGTGAACTCTCATTTGATTTAACAAATATTTACAGTAAATACTTAATGTCGTGCAGAGATACCATCAAGATTCTTTAAATCTATTTTCAAAATAATCTATGTCAGCATCCCCTGTCAGGTAATATTAAGATACTGAAACCCTGATTACACTTGGTTGTCTCCCAATATGTTGGCCACACCTTTAGCACACAGGGTGGCACGGTGGCGCAGCTGTAGAGTTGCTGCCTTGCATAGTTTACAGCGCCGGAGACCCGGGTTCGATCCCGGCTACGGATGCTGTCTGTATGGAGTTTGTATGTTCTCCCCGTGACCTGCGTGGGTTTTCTCCGAATTCTTCAGTTTCCTCCCACACTCCAAAGGCACATAGATTTTTAGGTAAACTGGCTTGGTAAATGTAAAAATGTAAAAAGTGGGGTTTGCTGGTCGACGCGGGCCTGGTGGGCCGAAGGGCCCGTTTCCACGCTGTATCTCTAAACTAAACAGGTCTTGAAAAGCAGGTGTTCGATCCTGAGATCCTTCACAGAAAAAGGTTTCAGGGCAAGTAGAGCAAGCCATTCGAGGATGATCTCACATCCTTACTGGAAAAGTGGAACATCTCCATCGGCACCTGGACATTTCTGACCCATGACGAGTCAAAGTGGAAAAGGAGGATCAGGGATGACATTGAAATCTTTGAATCCATACAACAAAGCACATGGAAACCCAGTGTAGAAAGAGAAAGGGATGCAGCAACTCACAAACGACTCATTCACCTACCGGGTCCTGTGTCACCTGCCCCACCAGTGGTTGGACAATAGACAATAGGCAATAAACAATAGGTGCAGGAGGAGGCCATTCGGCCATTCGAGCCAGCACCGCCATTCAATGTGATCATGGCTGATCATCCACACTCAGTACCCCGTTCCTGCCTTCTCCCCATATCCCTTGACTCCGCTATCATTAAGAGCTCTATCTAACTCTCTTGAAAGCATCCAGAGAATTGGTCTCCACTGCCTTCTGAAGCAGAGAATTCCACAGATTCACAACTCTCTGGGTGAAAAGGTTCTTCCTCATCTCCGTTTTAAATGGCCTACCCCTTATTCTTAATCTGTGGCCCCTGGTTCTGGACTCCCCAACATCGGGAACATGTTTCCTGGTTCTAGCATGTCCAACCCCTTAATAATCTTATATGTTTCAATAAGATCCCCTCTCATCCTTCCAAATTCCAGTGGAAACAAGCCTAGTCGCTCCAGTCTTTCAACATACGACAGTACCACCATCCTGGGAATTAACCTCGTGAACCTTTGGGAACCGTTCGGGATTCTCATATTGGCCCAATTAACCACTTCAGAGCCGACAGAACTAGAGTGGAACAAGTCATGAGTGACCACAAAGAACTGAAGAAGATGAAGTTCATTCAACTTGTCAAGAGACCTGCGGGCTTTCTCTTTAAACAGAAGCAATATTTAGTTTAGTTTAGCTTAGAGATACAGCACAGATGCACTGAGTCTGCACCGACCAGTGATCCCTGCACACGAACACTATCCTACACATACTAGGGATTATTTACATTTATACCAAGCCAATTAACCTACAAATCTACAAACCTACCACATAAGAACCAATGTCATCGCAATTGCAATGCACAAACAATACTTACATATACGCACATTTTCAGAGTGTGGGAGGAAACCGAAGATCCCGAAGAAAACCCACACAGGTCATGGGGAGAACGTACAAACTCCATACAGGCAGCACCCGCAGTCAGGATCCAATTCGGATCTCTGGTGCTGTAAGACAGCAGTTCTACCGCTGCGCCACCATTGTTCATTTTCATTATCTTTCTATTTTCTTCTTCTTGCTGCAGATTCAGTCATACCAATAATGACATGAAACAAAGTCTTTGTAGTGGAAGGAGAATTTCTAAGGTAAACCTAGTTGGTTTACAAACTGACAGGAACCATGTGTGGTTTCCAACATTTTGTGAATAAATTTCTTCGATTTGTAACAGCATCTGCAGTTATTTTCTTAGACCATGTGTGGTGTGTTGGCTCAGTTGATTCTATCTGGAATTTTATCCAAGGATCAACATTAACAGGGATGTGATGCTGAGGCTCTATAAGGCGCTGGTCAGGCCGCATTTGGAGCATTGTGAGCAATTTTGAGCACCATATCTGAGGAAGGATGTGCTGGCTCTGGAGAGGGTCCAGAGGAGGTTTACAAGAATGATCCCATGAATGAGTGGGTTAACCTATGATGAGCGTTTGTTGGCACTGGGCCTGTACTTGCTGGAGTTTAGAAGAATGAGGGGGGACCTCATTGAAACCTACAGAATAGTGAAAGGCTTGGATAGAGTGGATGTGGAGAGGATGTATGAGATGCTGTTCCTCCAATTTGCGCTGGGCCTCACTCTGACAATGGAGGAGGCCCAGGCCAAGCACTTCATATTTTGCTTGGGTAGTTTACACCCCAGCGTTATGAACATTGACTTCTCTAACTTCAGGTCGTCCCTGCTTTCCCTCTCTCTCTCTCCCCTCCCCCTTCCCAGTTCTCCCACTAGTCTTCCCGTCTCCGACTACATTCTATCTTTGTCCCACCCCTTCCCCTGACATCAGTCTGAAGAAGGGTCTCGACCCGAAACGTCACCGATTCCTTCTCTCCTGAGATGCTGCCTGACCCGTTGAGTTACTCCAGCATTTTGTGTCTACCAATGCTTTATGTTTCGTCACTTTGCGATCGTCTTCTGCCAACTAAACAATCTGAATATATTGTTGAGAGTAAATGTGCTTTAAATAAGGGAAATACAATTTCTCGAAATGTTGAACGATTGCTTTATTTTGCATGAGAAGCTAATCCATTTTGCATTCAATTTATTATAAACTATTCTAAGACAATTAACAAACATTTCCAAACAAAATAATTGATGGATTGCTCTTTTGTTTCATAATTCTGTGGCTGCATTTTAATCAAAATTCAAGAAATAACAAGCTCAGTGAATGTGATTGAGTGTAGCCATCCCAGGTAATCATCAGATGTAGAGGCATTGGATTAATCTTGCGAGAGATTACAAAGGGGTTCATAGTTTTTCACTGCTTTTTACGTTGATTCAAGATCGAAAGTATTTCCATTTTATAAAAGACTAGACCAAGTGGGGTCAGGCCCTATCCTCTCCTGCATTGGTGCAGCATCCTGTCCTTCCCCACTCCCCTCTCTCCTCAACCCCCCCTACCCTCTCCCTTCTCCCCCCTTCCCCCCTCCCTCCCTCCTCCCCTCCCCCTCCCCTCCTTTTAAACTTAAAAATGTGAATAACTTTAAGAATATAACACCGATTTCAATAAAACTACTTGCATTATCACTAAAGTGACAATGGTGAGTAAGGTGGGCCTAAAATTGTCACGCTACCGTGTACCGTTTTGGCTGAAGTTCAGTCACAAACAAGATAACAAACGAGAGTTTTAGTATATAGATATGCTTAATCAGGCAGTTATTTCTGAGGTTACCTTTATAATCAGATCTATTGTTCTGAAATGTTGATTCCAATCTCCAAAATGCCTAATAGAAAGTATAAATCAGAGATTACACACAAAAAAAATGTACACCCAAAAATAATTAATGGCCAGTCCAAATTTTACTGTATCCCTCTAATGGTTATACATTAATTGGAACAATTTATGTTTCGCTTCCAGCTGAGCCAAGAAAGCTGACCTTGTACGTAATGAAGAGTGCAATAAAATCGGAGCAGGAGTTCCTCAAGCCCCTCAAGCCTTGAGGCCCTCAAGCCTTGAGGCCCTCAAGCCTTGAGGCCCTCAAGCCTTGAGGCCCTCAAGCCTGCTCTACCAATCAATAAGACCATGGTTGATCTAAATTGGCCTCCACTCCTCTTCTATACCAGTTAGCGCAAATTGACCTCGGCAACGATTGTGTATTTACACAAAGACGGATCTCTGCATGCTCCTTCCCGTCCAACCACCTGGCAGACTGCAGATATGCAGTGATCTGGAAAAAGAAATAGCAATTGTGTGGATTATAATCAGCTGAAGGAGAAACCTTACAATTCATTGAGCTAACATCTCTTACAATAAACATGGCCAAGCGATTCTGAAACAATATGAAGCTGAAAGACAGGCACCATTTAGAAGTCCAAAACCATCCAACAAGGTGTAACACATAACGCCACAGCTGACAATCAGCATGGATGATGGAAGTTGGATTGGCAAGCGAGGTTCATTATAATTAAAGAGTTGTTCAATGAGCATGTCCGTAATCCCATTGATGACACGTGGGCAGAATCCTCCGGTGCAGGAAGTGAACTGATTTCTAACAGATCGGGCAGGATTTGTGTGTTTTGCCTGACACTTGGGTTTCAGGTAGCACAGTGGCGAGGTGCTGCCTTAGACTTTTAGACTGTAGAGATACATCGTGGAGAGGTCATAAGGTCATTAATGAGAGGAGCAGAATTAGGCCATTCCGCCCATCCAGTCTGGTCTGCCTTTCAATCATGGCTGATCCATCTCTTCCTCCTAACCCCATTCTCCTGCCTTCTCCCCATAACCCCAGAATCAAGAATCTATCCATCTCTGCCTTAAATCTATCCATTGACGTGGCCTCCACAGCCTTCTGTGGCAAAGAATTCCCCAGATTCACCACCCTCTGACTAAAGAAATTCCTTCTCATCTTCCTAAAGGAACGTCCTTTAGTTCTGAGGTTATGACCTCTAGTCCTAGACTCTCCCAATAGTGGAATCATCCTCTCCACATCCACTCTATCCAAGCCTTTCACTATTCGTAACACCGTTGAAATCAGGCCCTTCAGCCCACCGAGTCTGTGCTGACTAGTGATCGCCCAATAAACGAGCACCATCCTACACATGAGGGACAATCTACATTTTACAGAAGCCAATTAACCAATGTTATTGGAGTGTAGGAGAAAACTGGAGTATCCGGAGTAAACCCATGCGATTACAGGGAGAACGTACTAACTCTGTAACATCAGCACCTGTAGACAGGTTCGAACCTAGGTCTCTGGTGCTATGGGGCAGTAATCTACCGCTGTACTTCTGTGCTGCTGAATAACACTCTTAATACCATACTACTTTCAGAGCTAGGGATGAAGCTTTGCCAGCCTTAAAAAAAATTGAATTGATTAACATTTTTGAATGGTCTGGCATTCACAAACTCAAATGAAAACTACAAATCGAAAGAAGGGTCTCGACCCGAAACGTCACCCATTCCTTCTCTCCAGAGATGCTCTCTGTCCCGCTGAGTTACTCCAGCTTTTTGTGTCTATCTTCAGTTTAAGCGTTCCTTCCTACATATGAAAACCACAATTATATATATTTTTTTAATCAAAACACATTAAAGAAAAACTAAAACACACTTACCAATCATTTTTCAAAAATAACTTAAAGCAATTTAACTTGAAGAAGTACCTAATCTTACTTTCATCTCCCATATCTACAATCCATACTGAAATCAATGGAGTCTTTTGATCTAAGATCATATGCTAGGGAACCTCAGATACATTGGGCTGCACAACTGGATTTCTCAGATATATCGGATGATAATCGTGATCAAACTTTCCACAGACCTGCAGGCCAATTAGGTGCATAAAAAAACGCAGCAGGAGTTAACTGGCAGGAAATAGAAACATAGAAAATAGGTGCAGGATGAGGCCATTTGGCCCATCGAGCCAGCACCGCCATTCATTGTGATCATGGCTGATCATCCACAATCAGTAACCCGTGCCTGCCTTCTCCCCATATCCCTTGATTCCACTAGCCTCTGGAGCTCTATCCAACTCTCTTTTAAATTAATCCAGTGAATTGGCCTCCACTGCCTTCAGTGGCAGAGAATTCCACAAATTCACAACTCTCTGGGTGAAATTTTTTTTTCTTTCTCACCTCAGTTTTAAATGGCCTCCCCTTTATTCTTAGACTGCGGCCCCTGGTTCTGGACTCACCCAACATTGGGAACATTTTTCCTGCATCTAGCTTGTCCAGTCCTTTTATAATTTTACACATTTCTATAAGTCTCTATGAGATATCTCTGCATAGGGAACACTGCTCACTGCCAGAAAAAGAGTTCGGAGCAGCTTTTGCTGATACAAAGAGCAGTGGCTGGGCTGATATGCTGAAAGAAAATATATACTCAGATCCAACTCTTTTCCTCTTTTCTTCACATCACACTCTTCCCTCCAACCTCATCTATTGTATCCGCTGCTCTAGATGTCAACTTCTTTACATCGGCGAAACCAAACGCAGGCTCGCCGATCGTTTCACTCAACACCTTTGCTCAGTCCACCTTAATCAACCTGATCTCCCGGTGGCTGAGCACTTCAACTCCCACTCCCAGTCTGACTTTTCTGTCATGGGCCTCCTCCAGTGCCATAGTGAGGCCCACCGGAAATTGGAGGAACAGCGCCTCATATTTCGCCTGGGCAGCTTGCAGCCCAGTGGTATGAACATTGACTTCTCCAACTTTAGACAGTTCCTCTGTCCCTCTCTTCCCCTCCCCTCTCCCTGATCTCCCACTGTCTTCCTGTCTCCACCTATATCCTTCCTTTGTCCCGCCCCCCTGACATCAGTCTGAAGAAGGGTCTCGACCCAAAGCGTCACCCATTCCTTCTGTCCTGAGATGCTGCCTGACCTGCTGAGTTACTCCAGCATTTTGTGAATAAATACCTTCGATTTGTACCAGCATCTGCAGTTATTTTCGTACAGAGCATTGGTGAGGTCACATGTGCAAAACTAAATACATATTTTCTGGTCCCCTTAATTAAGAAAGGATATAACAGCATTGGAGAAAATTTAGAAGAGATTCACATGGGTAATTTTTGGGATAAGTAGCTGGTCCTTTCAGGAAGAGCTCAAATAGTTAGACTTACATACTTGGCGCTTAGAAGAATGAGTTGTTCTCTTGTTAACACCTGTTGGATCCAAACGGGACATGGCAGGGTAGATGTCAAGTGTGGGCGGAAACTGCAGATGCTGGTTTACACCAAAGATAGACACAAAATCCTGGAGTAACTCAGCGGGTCAGGCAGAATCTCTGGAGTGAAGGAATAGATAACCTTTTCGGGTTGAGGCCTTTGATCAGACTGGTAGATGTTGAATGGCACAGCGGCGCAGCAGTAGAGTTGCTGCCTTACAGCGAATGCAGCGCCGGAGACTCAGGTTCGATCCTGACTACGGGCGCCATCTGTACGGAGTTTGTACGTTCTCCCCATGACCTGCGTGGGTTTTCTCCGAGATCTTCGGTTTCCTCCCACACTCCAAAGACGTACAGGTATGTAGGTTAATTGGCTGGGCAAATGTAAAAATTGTCTCTAGTGTGTGTAGGATAGTGTTAGTGTGCGGGGATCGCTGGGCGGCGCGGACCCGGTGGGCCGAAGGGCCTGTTTCCGCGCTGTATCTCTAAAAATAGAAAAAACTGTTTCCATTTTTGGAGGCGGTATAGTTATGAGAAAGGACATCAGTCCCTTAAAATGGATCCGTACAATCTTGTGGCTGTGTGAAAAAGGTGACCCTCAGGTTCCTAATAAATCTTTCCTCTCTCACCTTAAACCTATGCCTCTAGATCTTGATTTACCTACCCTGGGAAAAAGACTGTGCATTCATCAATTCTTCACATGATTTTATACAGGGTGAAGAAGGGTCTCAACCAGAAACATCACCCATTCCTTCTCTCCAGAGATGCTGCCTGTCCGACTGAGTTACTCCAGCATTTTGAGTCCATCTTCGTTTAAACCAGCATTTGCAGTTCCTTCCGACACATGATTTTATGCACCCCAGTGAAGATTACATTTCAGCCTTCCACGCTCCAAGGAATAAAATACTAACCTGCCCAACTATTCCCTATAGCTCAGGTCCACAAGTCCTGGCAACATATTTGTTAATCTCCTGTGCATTCTTTCCACTTAATGGCATCTTACCTACTGTAGGGTGACCAAAATTGAACACAATATTCCAAGTGCATCCTCACAAACGTCTTGTATAACTGTAACACAACAGCCTGTTTCAATACTCCATGTCTTGAATGATGAAAGCCAACATGACAAAAGCATCTTCACCACTGTACTACCTGTGATGCCACTGTCAGGAAAATAAGTACTTGCACTCCGAGATCCTCTGCTCCACAACACTCCTTAGGGCCCTACTGTCCATTGCCTGGGTTTGACTTCCCAAAACGCAACTCCTCACACATATGAATTAAACTCCATTAGCCATTTTTTGGTCCACTTGCCCAGCCATGAACAAATTCTGTATCATCATGAAGCCACTTTCAGTCAAGCCTTTTCAACCTTCTTAGCTACTTCCTCAGAAAGCTCTTTATTCACAAAATGCTGGAGTAACTCAGCAGGTCAGGCAGCATCTCAGGAGAGAAGGAATGGGTGACGTTTCGGGTCGAGACCTTTCTTCAGACTGATGTCAGGGGGGCGGGACAAAGGAAGGATATAGGTGGAGATAGGAAGATAGAGGGAGATCTGGGAAGGAGGAAGGGAAGAGAGGGACAGAGGAACTATCTAAAGTTGGAGAAGTCAATGTTCATACAGCTGGGCTGCAAGCTGCCCAAGCGAAATATGAGGTGCTGTTCCTCCAATTTCCGATGGGCCTCACTATGGCACTTGAAGAGGCCCATGACAGAAAGGTCAGACTGGGAATGGGAGGGGGAGTTGAAGTGCTCAGCCCCGGGAGATCAGGTTGGTTAACGCGGACTGAGCGCAGGTGTTGAGCGAAGCGATCGCCGAGCCTGCGTTTGGTTTCACCAATGTAAAGAAGTTGACATCTGGAGCAGCGGATGCAATAGATGAGGTTGGAGGAGGTGCAGGTGAACCTCCTTCTCACCTGGAAAGACTGTTTGGGTCCTTGGATGGAGTTGAGGAGAAAGCTCTATCAAATTTGTGGGACATGATCTCTCTCGCACCAAACCATTCAGACTACACCTAATCAACCCTCATTTTTACAAATGGATGCACATCTTATTCCTCAGAATCTTCGCCAGTAATTCTCCTACCATGGATATTAGATTTATTTGCCCATAGCTCCCATATTTTTCTCTGCAACTCCCGAACCAGAGGGACAACACTAGCCACCCTGCAGTCTCCTGGCACCTCACCAATGCCTAATGAAGATTCATATATCTCAGCCAGGACTCAAGCAATTTCTTCTCCAGCTTTTCACCGTGTCCTTGGATATGTCTGATTAGGCCCGAGAGATTTATCTACCTTCAAACATCTTCAGACATCAAGCAACTCCTCTTAATACAGACCATCCTCAGGACATCTCCATTATTTTTCCCAGGTTTTCTGGTCCATGTCTATCTCCACGGTAAAAACAGAGGGCAAATGTTCATTGAGGCCCTTGCACATTAGAACCACTTTAGTTTCTGAGAGACCCTATTTTCTCAGGTCACCCTTTTCCTCTTAACGTACTTATAAAATCTCTTTGGAGTCTCCTTAACCTTATCTACCAAAGCTCTCTCACATTTGCTTTTTGCCTCCTCCGTTTTGCCGCAGGCCCCTGGGTGGGGGCCGACATCGGGAGCTCCGGCAGCAGCAGCGGCAGCGTCTCCGCCCGCCCCGAATCGCGGGGCTTGGGTCGGCCCGCCGCGGACCTTTCACCGTCTGGCGCGATGCTTCAATGTCGGGAGCCCCAACCGCCCCGAAGTGGCAACTCCAACAGCCTGACCGCGGGAGAAGACGGCAGGGGAAGAGAAAATACATTCTGGCCTTCCATCACAGTGAGGAGTTGACTGGAGGAGACGCACTGTGATGGATGTTTTTTTTTTTTCATGTTGGTTTGTGATTGTATGTGTATTGCATATTTTTATTGCTTATTTTTACTGGTCATTGTTGAACTGCGGGTAATTTTTCATTTCACTGCACATTTATGTGTATGTGACAAATAAACGACTATTGACTATTAACTATTAATTCCCGGAATGGCGGGACTGTCATATGTTGAAAGACTGGAGCGACTAGGCTTGTATACACTGGAATTTAGAAGGATGAGAGGGGATCTTATCGAAACATATAAGATTATTAAGGGGTTGGACACATTAGAGGCAGGAAACATGTTCCCAATGTTGGGGGAGTCCAGAACCAGGGGCCACAGTTTAAGAATAAGGGGTAGGCCATTTAGAACGGAGATGAGGAAAAGCCTTTTCAGTCAGAGAGTTGTAGATCTGTGGAATTCTCTGCCTCAGAAGGCAGTGGAGGCCAATTCTCTGAATGCATTCAAGACAGAGCTAGATAGAGCTCTTAAGGATAGCAGAGTCAGGGGGGTATGGGGAGAAGGCAGGAACGGGGTGCTGATTGTGAGTGATCAGCCATGATCACATTGAATGGTGGTGCTGGCTCAAAGGGCCGAATGGCTATTGTCTATTGTCTATTGTCTTTTGACCAGAGCCTCAACTTGTCATCCAGGCATCCTTGATCTGAACTGCCTTGCCCTTCACTCCAAAAATAATATGCATACCCTCAACTCTCATTATGATCCTTTAAAAATCATCCTACTTTCTAGCTGTTCCTTTGTCCACAAACATATGTTTGCAATCAACTTTTGTTAGTTCCTGACTAGTACCATCAAAGTTTACCTTGCCTCTGTTTAAAACTTTCACTTAAGGACCAGCCCTGTCCTTACCCATAAATATTTTGAAGCTCATGGACCAGAGGACATAGGTTCAAGGTGAAGGGGAAAAGATGTAATAGGAATCTGAGGGGTAACCTTTTCATACAAACGGTGGTGGGTGTATGGAACAAGCTGCCAGAGGAGGTAGTTGAGGCTGGGACTAAACCAATGTTTAAGAAACAGTTGGACAGGTACATGGATAGGACAAGTTTGGATGGATATGGACCAAGCGCAGTTAGGTGGGACTAGTGTAGCTGGGACTTTGTTGGCTGGTGTGGGCAAGTTGGGCCGAAGGGCCTGTTTCCACACTGTATCACTCTATGACTCTAATAGAACTGTGAATGCTGGTCCCAAAGACTGATACTTCAGAAACTTTCCCTGCCCAATTCCTGAAGAGTAGGTCAAGCTTTGTTTTCTCCCTGTAGGGCCCTCTACATATTGCCTGCAGAAACATTTCTCTACACACTTTACAAATTCCACCCCATCAAAACCCTTGGCACCATGACCATCCCAGTGCATATTGGAACAGTTAAACACCCCACTATTACAACCTTATTAGTATTGCAGCTGTCTACAATCTCCCAGCATAACTGTTCCTCCAATTGTCATTGACTATTTGGGGGGTTTATAGTGCAATCCTAATAAGATCATAGAGTGATACAGTATGGAAACAGGCCCTTTGGCCCAAATTTCCCACACTGGTCAACATGTCCCAGCTACACTAGTCCCACCTGCCTGCGTTTGGTCCATATCCTTCAAAATATGTCCAATGCATGTACCTGCCTAACTGTTTCTTAAATGTTGGGATAGTCCCAGCCTCAACTACCTCCTCTGGCAGCTCATTCCATACATCCACCACCCTTTGTGTGAAAAAGTTACCCCTCAGATTTCCTTTCACCTTAACCCTATATCCTCTGGTCCTTGATTCCCCTACTCTGGGCAAGCGACTCTACCCGATCTATTCCTCTCATGATTTCATACACCTCATTAAGATCACCCCTCATCCTCCTGAGCTCCATGGAATAGAGACCCAGCCTACTTAATCTCTGCCAATAGCCCAGACCCTCTAGTCCTGGCAACATCCTCGTAAATCTTCTCTGTCCCCTTTCCAGCTTGACAACATCTTTCCTATAACATGGTACCCAGAACTGAACACAATACTCCAAATACGGCCTCACCAACATCCTAAACAACTGCAACATGACCTCCCAACTTCTATATTCAATACTCTGACTGATGAAGGCCAATGCGCCAAAATACTTTTTGGCCACCTGATCTACCTGATCTACCTGTGACCTTCAAGGAACCATGCACTCCTTGATCTATCTGCTCTACTACACTCCCCAGAGCCCCACCATTCACTGGTCCTGTAGGTCCTGCCCATGTTAGACTTCCCAAATTACACCACCTTACATTTCTCTGTGTTAAATTCCACCAACCATTCCTCAGCCCACCTTGCCCTTCCCTGTTGAGCCTGAGTACCGGGGTTGGAGTCACAACCCTACCTGCTCCTCAAACTTGAAGTATCATCCACCCTGACAGCTCCCAAGAGGGTGTACCTGTTTTGAAGAGGTACGGCCTCCTGAGAATTAAGCTCCACGTTCATTGAGCCACCTTCATTCGTCCTGTATCCAGGAGTGACGACCTCACTCTAGGTCCGGTCCGGGAAGTTCTCGTTTTCTCGGATGGTCCCGAGCTCATCCAGCTGCTGCTCCATTTCCCTAATGCCGTCCTTCAGGAGCTGCGCCTGGACACAATTCCCACAGGTGTAGTCATCAGAGGCACCAGCAGTGTCCCCGATGTACCACATCGTGGAATTCTCTGCCTCAGAAGGCAGTGGAGGCCAATTCTCTGAATGCATTCAAGGAAGAGCGGGATAGAGCTCTTAAGGATAGCAGAGTCAGGGGGTATGGGGAGAAGGCAGGAACGGGGTACTGATTGAGAATGATCAGCCATGATCACATTGAATGGTGGTGCTAGCTCGAAGGGCCAAATGGCCTCCTCCTGCACCTATTGTCTATTGTCTATCCCGCAAGAAACACACTGCAACAACTTGCCTGGCATTGCCACTGTAGCCAAATCACTAATTAAATAACGAGACACACTCACAGAGCTGATTGAACCTTATTCTCCTCTCCTCTCTCCTCTCCTCCTCTCCTCTCCTCCTCTCCTCTTCTCCTCTCCTCTCCTCTCCTCTCCTCTCCTCTTCTCCTCTCCTCCTCCTCCTCCTCTCCTCTCTCCTCTCCTCTTCTCCTCTCCTCTCTCCTCTCCTCTCCTCTCCTCCTCCTCTCCTCCTCCTCTCCTCTCCTCTCTCCTCTCCTCTCTCCTCTCCTCTCTCCTCTCCTCTTCTCCTCTCCTCTCCTCCTCCTCCTCTCCTCTCTCCTCTCCTCTTCTCCTCTCCTCTCTCCTCTCCTCTCCTCTCCTCCTCCTCTCCTCCTCCTCTCCTCTCCTCTCTCCTCTCCTCTCTCCTCTCCTCTCTCCTCTCCTCTTCTCCTCTCCTCTCCTCCTCTCCTCTCCTCTCTCCTCTCCTCTCCTCTCCTCTCCTCTCCTCTCCTCTCCTCTCCTCTCCTCTCCTCTCCTCTCCTCTCCTCTCCTCTCCTCTCCTCTCCTCTCCTCTCCTCTCCTCTCCTCTCCTCTCCTCTCCTCTCCTCTCCTCTCCTCTCCTCTCCTCTCCTCTCCTCTTCTCCTCTCCTCTTCTCCTCTCCTCTTCTCCTCTCTCCTTGCTTCAGCCTCCTTGCCGAACACTCCTGAGCCAAAGACTCACACTTTACCTCTTCACGGCACTTACCTTCAATGCAGCTGACATTCCCTTTAATATTTCGCAGTGCCACCAATATCGCCTCACCGGGTGATCCTTCAATAATGCCACCTTGGATTACTGCTGTGATGGTTAATGGTCAATGGTACTTTATTGTTACATTCACCGAGGTGCAATGAACCTTTTTGCAGACAGTTCTGTAAAAGTATTATTGATACATAAGCACATCTTAGATTAAGCATGTGTATAGGAATAGCACAGTGGGACAGTTGTTGTTGTTGTTGTTCGTCCTTCGGTTTCGAAGATGACCATGACTTCACTTTCAGTTGGAGGATTGGTGACTGTGGGTCCGGAAGTGACTGGTGAGGCCAATCCGGGCCCGGAAAGCACGCCCACACGTAGGACACAAGTGGATGGGTGCTGCAGTGGAAGTGGAGGTAGCCCGGGCCTTGCGCGCGGTGCGTTTCCTCTGGGCCTCTGCAGTGCGTCTGTTCTCTGCTGCACGGGCTCCTGTGGTGAGCTTGCTATGCCAGGTTGAACGGTCCAGAGCAAGAGACTCCCAAGTGCTGAGGTTGATGTCCAAGTCTTTGAGGGACACTTTGAGGCAGTCCTTAAACTGACAGTATACATGAGTCAAATGGTTTGGTGCCGTTTTCATGTCCAAACTTTTACAGGTGTAGTTCTTAACCTGGCCATAGAAGGCCGTTGTCCCAGCGGTGTATCAAGGTCGGCCAGCCTGGCCAAGTGAGGCTGTTGGTGTCCCCCACCGCTGCTCCACCACTGCGTGCAGCTGCAGGTCATGAGCCTCAGGGTCTGCTGCAGGCCCACTCCACAGTCGCTATGATCTGGGTCTGCGCATCGGCCTGTGAACAATTAGGCGGTCACGGTGGCGCAGCGGTAGAGTTACTGCCTCACAGCGAATGCAGCACCGGAGACTCAGATTTGATCCCGACTGTGGGCGCCGTCTGTACGGAGTTTGTACGTTCTCCCCGTGACCTGCGTGGGTTTTCTCCGAGATCTTCGGTTTCCTCCCACACTCCAAAGACGTGCAGGTTTGTAGGTTAATTGGCTTGGTAAATGTAAAAAAATTGTCCCTAGTGTGTGTAGGATAGTGTTAATGTGCGGGGATCGCTGGTCGGCGCGGACCCGGTGGGCCGAAGGGCCTGGTTTCCGCGCTGTATCTCTAAACTAGACTAAACTAAACTAAAAGTAAACAATCGTCCCTTGCCTCGCCCGGTCACCCTCCAGTCTTTGTCCCCCGGGACCACCTCCCACGGCACGGCCATCCTCACGGCCTTACAGTCATACTTGGAGCTGAGTTGACCGAAAGGAAAACCTCACAAGAGCTGAGCCAGAGGGAAAGGTGGATGGTGAAGTGAGAGTGCAGAAGAGAGTTCCATTGGGTTGTTGGGGAGTCCGTTGAGCGGCTGCTCAGAGAATCCTTTGGGTGATGAAGGGTTGGTGAAAGTCTTGGTGGAGCTTCGCTGGATCCAAGGGGTTTAGCTTAGTTTAGAGCTCAGAGATACAGAGTGGAAACAGGCCATTCGGCCCACCAAATCTGTGCCGACCAGCGATCCCTGCACATTAATGCTGCCCTACACTCACCCGGGAAAATTTTATATTTATAACAACCCAATTAACGTACGAACCTGTACGTCTTTGGAGTGTGGGAGGGAACCGAAGATCTCGGAGAAAACCCACGCAGGTCACGGGGAGAACGTACAAACTTCGTACAGACGGCGCCCGTAGTCGGGATGGAACCCGGGTCTCCGATGCTGCTAGCATTGTAAGGCAGCTACTATTGTTCATAAGTTCACACTTTACAAAATGTTAATCAACCTACAAACCTGCAAGTCTTTGGGATGTTTAATTTAGTTTAGTTTAGAGATACAGCGCGGAAACAGGCCCTTCGGCCCACCGTGTCCGCACCGACCAGTGATCCCTGCACATTAACACTATCCTACACACACCAGGGACAATTTTATACTTGTACAATGCCAATTAACCTACATACCTGTACGTCTTTGGAGTGTGGGAGGAAACTGAATATTTCA
>NC_135956.1:6431880-6521880 GCF_053455715.1 Rhinoraja longicauda
CAGCGATGCTTGGACTCCCAACAGGAGTACTACACCATGTCTAATGGGGATATCCATTGCTACCAAACAGCATCCAGTCTCTTGGCCTAAAAGCAACAAGGTGAAGGCATCCAAAAAACGATAGGGCAAGATGCTCACTGAGATTTTAAATGGCAGGCAGTGACTAGTGGGGTACCGCAAGGCTCAGTGCTGGGACCCCAGCTATTTACAATATATATTAATGATTTGGACGAGGGAATTGAATGCAACATCTCCAAGTTTGCAGATGACATGAAGCTGGGGGGCAGTGTTAGCTGTGAGGAGGATGCTAGGAGGCTGCAACGTGACTTGGATGGGTTAGGCAAATGCATGGCAGATGCAGTATAAAGTGGATAAATGTGAGGTTATCCACTTTGGTGGCAAGAACAGGAAAGCAGACTATTATCTGAATGGTGGCCGATTAGGAAAAGGGGAGATGCAACGAGGCCTGAGTGTCGTGGTACACCAGTCATTGAAAGTAGGCATGCAGGTGCAGCAGGCAGTGAAGAAAGCGAATGGTATGTTGGCATTCATAGCGAGGGGATTTGAGTATAGGAGCAGGGAGGTTCTGCTGCAGTTGTACAGGGCATTGGTGAGACCACACCTGGAGTATTGCATACAGTTTTGGTCTCCTAATCTGAGGAAAGACATTCTTGCCAAAGAGGGAGTACA
The DNA here is from genome assembly GCF_053455715.1 of Rhinoraja longicauda. NCBI lineage: Eukaryota > Metazoa > Chordata > Chondrichthyes > Rajiformes > Arhynchobatidae > Rhinoraja > Rhinoraja longicauda. The sequence goes on from NC_135956.1 coordinate 6,432,571, forward strand.
GAGAAGGTTCACCAGATTGATTCCTGGGATGGCAGGACTTTCATATGAAGAAAGACTGGATAGACTCGGCTTGTACTCGCTGGAATTTAGAAGATTGAGGGGGGATCTTATAGAAACTTACAAAATTCCTAAGGGGTTGGACAGGCTAGATGCAGGAAGATTGTTCCCGATTTTGGGGAAGTCCAGAACAAGGGGTCACAGTTTAAGGATAAGGGGGAAGTCTTTTAGGACCGAGATGAGAACGTTTTTTTTCACACAGAGTGGTGAATCTGTGGAATTCTCTGCCACAGAAGGTAGTTGAGGCCAGTTCATTGGCTATATTTAAGAAGGAGTTAGATGTGGCCCTTGTGGCTAAAGGGATCAGGGGGTATGGAGAGAAGGCAGGTACAGGATACTGAGTTGGATGATCAGCCATGATCATATTGAATGGCGGTGCAGGCTCGAAGGGCCGAATGGCCAACTCCTGCACCTATTTTCTATCTTTCTATGTTTCTATGAGCTGCATGGTATGAATTGGTACCGTTATTTATTGAGATAGAATGAAGGATGGATGAAATTGAAACTTAGGAGTATGTTACAAGGAACGAATCCAACTTGAAACTTCTGGGCAATAATAGTTCACCTTGTCAATACACATTCTATGGCTAGACAGGGGGCAATGAAGGAAAACCTGCAGTTCCTTCCAGCAATTCCTTCTCTCCAGAGATGCTGCCTGTCCCGCTGAGTTACTCCAGCATTTTGTGTCTATCTTCGATGTAAATCAGCATCTGCAGTTCCTTCCTACACAGGGAATGAAGGAGTGTTGGGGGAGGGGATGGGCCGGTGGTTAACCTGCATTGGCTACTGGATTAAGATGAGAATGGAGAGAAACATAGCAACATAGAAGTTGGAGCAAGAGAAGGCTATTCAGTCCTTCAGGTCTGCTCTTCCATTCATTATGAGCATGGCCAGTCAAACAAAGTTATTATCCTGTTCTGGGGCTCTCCACATATCCCTTGATCTCTTCAGTGCTAAGAGACATATCAAACTCATTCGTGAATATGTTTAATAATTCGGCTTCAACTGCTTTCTGTGGTAGAGAATTCCACATGTTCACAATCTTCTGGGTGAAGAAATTTTGTCTCATTTGTCCAAAATAGTCTCATTTAATTTACCTTATCAAATCTCTTGATGATTTTTGAACACTGCGTTGCTATCAAATCTCTTCATAACTTTTCAGCTCCAAGCAGAATAATATTCAATTTCTGAACTTTTCTATTTAATAGAAGTCGTTCAGTTTCCACAGCATTCCAGCAAATTTCCTTTGGAATTTTTCCTCACAAATGTTAAAATCAGCCAAAGCTATTGCTATTTGAATCTGATTTCAGTCAGAGAGTCGGAGAGACTGATTTGAATCAGTCAGAGAGTTGTGAATCTGTGGAATTCTCTGCCTCAGAAGGCAGTGGAGGCCTATTCTCTGAATGCATTCAAGAGAGAGCTAGATAGAGCTCTTAAGGATAGCGGAGTCAGGGGGTATGGGGAGATGGCAGGAACGGGGTACTGATTGAGAATGATCAGCCATGATCACATTGAATGGCGGTGCTGGCTCGAAGGGCCGAATGGCCTCCTCCTGCACCTATTGTCTATTGTCTATTTGCTATTTCACCAGCTCATCTTTGCCCAATTCTATTTGTTATTATTCTGATCACTATTTTAACGCCCTCTCCAAATTGAAAATATGTCTATATACTCATCGGTCATTTGTTAATATCAAAAATATTAACAGTCCTAATAACAATTTAGAGAAACCAACATTCGACACTTTATTCTGGACACTGATGTAATAATATGCGTTTTGACCTAATGCCATACCTCTACAGACACCATCCCTTTCTTCTGAAATTCTTTTAAACTCTTGTAAATTAATTTAAAATTCTTTAATCTAATGCATCGGCCATTGCATGCAGCAATTCTTTTATGAAATATGAAAGGTTCTTATATTTGAATTCCCTCAATAAAATCATTACCATTTCCACTGGCATCACAAGGACATGCCAACGTGATCCTTACCAATAGATGCATCACAGACGCAACACAGAATGGGTCAACCAAATCCCCTTCTCATTGCTCTCTGCTCACTCTTCCTCAATGGAGTAAGCACCTCTGGTCCCAACATTCTCTACCAGACAGCAATTAATCAACTGGATTAAAAAGAAATGGTTTAAATCTTAATTTTCTCTGCTCCGGAACCGATCTCTCCCACATAAATCATCGGCATGTAGTACTCTGAGAATTCAAGAGGTAGGACTTTTTGATGAGTGTCCGAAAGACAAAGGCCCTTCATTAATCTACCCCAGGTACAAAGTAGCACACATCATCTTCAAACTACTCGAAAACAAAGACCCCACCAAGTAATCCTGGTTAATAAAGATCATTCATCATCTCTCCTTGAGGGCAGCTATTGACGACAAGCCTGGCCTGCTCATGGAGAAAGTTGGTGAAGCCCAAGATATCAAGCTTGGCAACAAATGCTCATGGTCAACTGAGTAGAAGTGCTCATCAGAGAGATGGACAAACTACATCCAGTACCTCAATCCTCCAGGAAATCCTCCAAATTAGTTGATAATAATAATAATAGTAATAATATGCCTTTATTGTCATTGTACGAACAGTACAACAAAATTAGAAGTGCTACATCTGAAACAGTGCGACAGTGCAAATCTTCCAAAAACAATCGCACAAACATAGGAACTAACACAATAAGTACCAATATCAATAAAAACCAATAAAAAACTAATAAATAATAAATGAGTTTTGCACCTAAGATGCTGTATATATATATTTTTAAAAAGTGCAAAGAAAGTGAAAGTCACATCAAGTCAAGTATTTCCATTCACAGTTCTTATGGCCCAGGGAAAGAAACTGTTTTTAAGTCGGTTTGTTCTGGTCCTTAGGCTCCTGTAGCGCCTCCCAGAGGGCAGGAGAGCAAACAGTTCATATGCTGGGTGTGTGTTGTCCTTAACCAGGTGAGCCATTGTAAGTGTCATCTCCCAGAGAAACATTCGCAGCATCCATTCTGATCAACCTCAACTAATTGCGATGGATAGGACATAACCTCTGCCTGACATCACACTCTTGAAACAGGTACTCTACTCTGGGATTCAACATGGAAAAGGTTTTTCAATAAGATAGAAAAAAATGTTTCAAGAATGTTCTCAATGCTATTCTCAGGAAATATGAGAAGTAGACACAAGGAACTGCAGATGCTGTTTTACATAAAAGGCACAAAGTGTTGGAGTAACAGTGGGTCAATAGACAATAGACAATAAGTGCAGGAGTAGGCCATTTGGCCCTTCGAGTCAGCACCGCCATTCAATGTGATCATGGCCGATCATTCACAATCAGTACCCCGTTCCTGGCCTCTCCCCATACCCCCTGACTCCCCTATCATTAAGAGCTCTATCTAGCTCTTTCTTGACAGCATCCAGAGAATTGGCCTCCACTGCCTTCTGAGGCAGAGAATTCCACAGAGTTACAATCTGGAGAAGCATACGGGTGCTTTTAAAGAGCTTTATCGAATTACCGCAAATTTTCTGCTCCATCCTCACCTTGAAGATCTTTCACCCCTGGAAAGATTTAGCAGATCTCTTCTATGCCCTCTCTACAGTCTTTGCAGTTTTCTAACCAGTGGTGCCCAGAATGGATCATACACTTCAATTAAGGCCAAACAAGCATTTCATAAAAAAATCATCAGGACTTCCTTCTCTTGTCATCGCTGTTTATGTTTATTAGGTTCAGGGTCCTGTTGATTTTTCTAACCACTTTCTCGATCTCCTTTGTTACTTTCCAATAACCATGAATATATTCTGCCCGATCCCATTGTTATAGTCATAGAGTTATAGAGTGATACAGTGTGGAAACAGGCCCTTCGGCCTAACTCGCCCACACTGGCCAACATGTCCCAGCTACACTAATCCCATCAGCCTGCGCTTGGTCCATAACCCTCCAAATCTGTCCTATCCATGTACCTGTCTAACTGTTTCTTAAATGTTGGGATAGTCCCTGCCTCAACTACCTCCTCTGGCAGCTTGTTCCATACACCCACCACCCTTTATGTGAAAAAGTTACCCCTCTGATTTCTATGAAATCTTTTCCCCTTCACCTTAAACCAATGTCCTCTGGTCCGCGATTCATCTACTCTGGGCACGGGACTGTGCATCTACCAGATCTATTCCTCTCATGATTTTATACACCTCAATAAGATCACCCCTCATCCTCCTGCACGCCAAGGAATTGAGTCCCAGCCTACTCAACCTCTACCTATAGCTCACACCCTCTAGTCCTGGCAACATCCTTGTAAATCTCCTCTGTACCCGTTTCAGCTTGACAACATCTTTTCTATAACATGGTGCCCATAACTAAACACAATACAGCCTCACCAACATCTTATAAAACTGCTACATGACCTCCCAACTTCTATACTCAATACTCTGACTGATGAAGGCCAATGTATCAAACGCCTTTTTGACCATCCTATCTACCTGCGACTCCACCTTCAAGAAACCATGCACCTCTGCTCCTCGATCCCTCTGCTCTACAACACTCCCCAGAGCCCTATCATTCACTGTGCAGGTCCTGGCCAAAAGGTCATAAGTGAGAGAACTAGAATTAGGCCATTCAATCATGTCTGATCTATCTCTCCTTCTTACCCCATTCACCTGCCTTCTCCCCATAACCCCTGACACCCATACTAATCAAGAATCTATCTATCTCTGCCTTAAAAATATCCACTGACTTGGCCTCCACAGCCTGTGGCAAAGAGTCCCACAGATTCACCACCCTCTGACTAAAGAAATTTCTCCTCATCTCCTTCCTAAAAGAACGTCCTTTAATTCTGAGGCTATGACCTCTGGTCCTAGACTCTCCCATTAGTGGAAACAGCCTCTCCACACCCACTCTATCCAAGCCTTTCACTATTCTGTCTGTTTCGATGAGGTGGACCTGTAGGTCTAGTAGACCTGTAGGTCAACGAGGCAGGTATTTTTCAATGAGTGATAGACTTCCCAAAATACCGCACCTCGCATTTTTCCATAGTCTGTAGTGTTCTTGTTGTCCTTTTACAAAAAGGGCTCTCTGGTTTATATTCCAAAGATCAAAGCTGGCATTCCTGTGTAAGGGGAATGTTCACTGTATGGACCCAAATGAACTTTCAAGTGAATGCAAAGTAATTTAGGACAGTGTTGAAGTAGAGCAATGGAGATATATCTGACCTCCAGGCTAATATTTACCCCTTACTTAATATCCCTAACAAGATATTTTCCTTGTTCATCAGATTGCTGTGTATGGGCTCTGAGTGAATGGCCTGCTGTGTGTAAATTGGCTATTAGGTTTGCCTTGTTGCAACGAACTCCACTCCAAAAGAGTACTTCTGACTGTAAATTGCTTTGAGACATCCAGAGGCAGTGAAAGTGGCCATAAAAACAATATATTTTTTCTTGTTATTTTCAAGACTGAAGCTGATAGATTTTTCAGATATTACAAACAAGAACGAACCTTGGAGAGAGGGCAGTTGCTTGCTAGTCAATGTTAAAGGTCCCCATGATTGTATGTAATGTCAGAGCATATTTGAGAGTCCGCATGATGCTCTCCAACAACTTTTCCTTATCTGGTTATTTATCTAGTGTTCCACAAGCCAATCTCAAAACTGCTCATTGCGTAAATGTGAAGCCTCTCCACTTCTCCATTTTGCTGGAAATATTAATTAACACCAGATTATGAATCTTCCATTCAACATTCCTTGGAGATAACCAATACATTTTGCTGGAATTGTAAATTAACACCAGGTTATGAATCTTCCATTCAACATTCCTTGGAGATAACCAATACATTTTGCTGGAATTGTAAATTAACACCAGGTTATGAATCTTCCATTCAACATTCCTTGGAGATAACCAATACATTTTTTTTGTATTAGAGATACATCGCAGAAACAGGCACTTTGGCCCACTGAGTCCGCACCGACGATCGATCACCTTGTACGCTAACACTATCCTACATGCTAACGACAATTTTCAGAAGCCAATTAACTTACAAACCTCTACATCTTTAGAATGTGGTAGGAAACCAGAGCATCCAGAGAAAACCCACGAGGTTCCAGGGAGAATATACAAACTCCATACCAGTCAGGAGTCAGGAGTGAACCCGGGTCTCTGACACCATAAGGCAGCAACCCTACCACTGCACCACCCTGCCACCCTTATATATCATAAATGAAAGTTATAGGTTGCACTATGAGGAGCAAAACATCAACATAGTTCAGGGAGAAAGCCATTGACTATGAAACCAGCAGATCTCCTTATAAGGTACGGCAATGTACATGATGTCCAGCTGAAAGGCAAATGGATCTCTTTTGTGCTGAATGTCTCCTTCATTGACAGTGCAGTACTGCACTACTTTGCCACGTTAGATCACGGTCTCAGCTCCAGAATGCGCGCCACCTACACTTTGCCTTTGCCACCACAACATTAAAACTAACAAGATTACTAAACGAGTAAAGTTAAAGGTAAACTAAGCAAATATCTGTACAAAAATGGAGAAGAAATCTTTTAGCCATCCAGAAAATTCATTGTGAGAAGGCAAAATTAAAAAAATAAGACAATAAAATAGTTGGAAATTGCTTTGCAGTTTAACCAAACATAAGTGATAAAATCTGAAATGCAATCAGCAGTCTGGCCAATTCTAGGGTAAATCCATATGTTGCACTCCTGTGTTGTTACAGCTAGAGTGGCATGGTGGTGCAGTGGTAGAGCTACTGCCTTACACTGCCAGAGACTCGGGTTCGATCCTGACTACGGGTACTGTCTGTACGGAATTTGTACATTCTCCCCGTGAGCTGCGTGGGTTTTCTCCGCGATTTTCCATTTCCTCCCACACTCCAAAGATTTGTAGGTTAATTATAGGTTAATGTGTGCAGGGTAATTTTAGTATTTAGTTTTAGGATCGCTGGTCAGTGCGGACCCGATGGGCCGAATGCCCTGTTTCCCTGCTGTATCTCTAAACTGATCTAAATTATGTAATGGATGATTGTTCATTCTGTAGATAGTCTTGCCAGTCTCACTCGCTGGTCACCTACCTCTCAAAACCCAAATTAGCTTCAGTGGGTTCCAGGCGTGAATTTCCTTTGCACCTCCAACACTCAACAGACTGACAATGCCCAAAGCAGTGCAAAGCCTTCTGATCATCAATCCCATCATGTGACAGGGCCAAACCCAACTCTACCCAGGGAAATCATACCTCAGTTATATCAGCTGTCGAGGCTGTTAAAGACCTTGAATAATTGTGGATGTGTGTTTCCACAGCTAACACACAATGGGCACTTCTACAGCGCTCAGAGAATGTAAAGGTGATATATGAATACAAATTAATTTATTATTATATTCAAACTGAAGAGATTGTATCAATTTATTGTGACCTAACAGAAGAAGCACAGAATAATTCACTTATTTGCGATACTTTATGCAAAAGAGCTGAGAAAAAAACCCGACCTGTTGGCCACAGCCAAATTTTGATATGGCTCACAGCAATTGGTCAGGTGAAGGGCTTTATTAATCTAAAATCCAATAAAACTAGTTGCTGGTAAAATGCCATCATGCAAGTGTTACTGATGTGACTGGAACGATTAATGACTTGAAATTACAATTGAAACGGATGGTCAGATTCCATATACCAAAGTTTAGGAAAAATCAATGATAAATTCTCATAAATATAAAAATGGCATAAACAAAAACTATAGCACAGCGTGAATATCAAAAGACAATTAAAGGAAGTGCAAGTGCCTTTTGCAAAGTTAGGTTAAGAAATAATCAGATGACTTTGTCAATGCATATCTTTTTAGTTATTTTTTAAAATGCATATTCATTTTTGAAATCTGAGCATTGCTGACAAGGCCAGTAATTTAATGCCTACTGTAATTGCCTTTGCAAAAGTGTTGGTGAGTCACTTGTTGAACCATTGAAGTCCTTCTAGTGAAGGTGGCACTTCAGTGTAGTTGTGTGTGAGATGGTGGTAGGACCAATAGGACCGAGATGAGAAAACTAGGACCGAGATGAGAAAACTAGGACCGAGATGAGAAAACATTTCTTCACACAGAGAGTGGTGAGTCTGTGGAATTCTCTGCCACAGAAGGTAGTTGAGGCCAGTTCATTGGCTATATTTAAGAGGGAGTTAGATGTGGCCCTTGTGGCTAAAGGGATCAGGGGGTATGGAGGGCACTCCAAAGACGTGCAGGTATGTAGGTTAATTGGCTGGGTAAATATAAAAAAAAAAAAAAAAAAAAATTGTCCCTAGTGGGTGTAGGATAGTGTTAATGTGCGGGGATCACTGGGCGGCACGGACTTGGTGGGCCGAAAAGGCCTGTTTCCGGCTGTATATATATGATATGATATGATATGAGAGAAGGCAGGTACAGGTTACTGAGCTGGATGATCAGCCATGATCATATTGAATGGCGGTGCAGGCTCGAAGGGCCGAATGGCCTACTCCTGCACCTATTTTCTATGTTTCTATGTTTCTATGGTGGTAGAATTAGCATTAACCAGGGCTGCAATGTGAAATGCTTCTACCATGGCCCCTACCACCACACAGTGGACACGGTGAGAAGAAGATGAAGAAGTGGTATAGTTGTGCAGGGATTTCCAGGACGGACCCAATGATGGTGAAGTATGAACAATATATTCCCAGGTCAGAGAGACGAGTGACTAGGGTGGGAATCTGAAAGTGATAGTGTTCCCCTGCACCCACTGGCCCTGCCCTTGATGGCAGAGATGGCGAGCACCTGCAATGTATTTTGTAGAAGGAATACCCTGGGGGGGGGGGGGGGGGGAGGGGGGGCATTGTGCATCAGCACTGGAGGGTATCAAAGCTTAGGGAGCTTGACAAGATGCCTATGAAGCTGGTTGTTTTATCCTGGATTGTATCACAAAATGCTGGAGTAACTCAGCGGGTCAGGCAGCATCTCTAGAGAGAAGGAATGGGTGACGTTTCGGGTCGAGACCTTTCTTCTCGACCCGAAACGTCAATCATTCCTTCTCTCCAGAGATGCTGCCTGACCCGCTGAGTTACTCCAGCATTTTGTGATGCCTTCGATTTGTACCAGCATCTGCAGTTATTTCCCTACACTGGATTGTGTCAGGCTTCTTAAGAGTTAGTGGTGCTAAACTCATCCAGGCAGCAAGTGGAGAGCAAACCATCATTCTCCTGATTGGTACCAGGGAGATGGTGGAAAGACCTTAGGATGCCAGAAAGTGAGTCAGTTATCACAGGATAGCCGGCCATGAGCCTACTCTTGTAGTCAAGATGCTAATGAGGTTGGTGCAATTGAGTTTATGGTCAATTCTGACACCCAGTCAGAGAGTGGTGAAGGTGTGGAATTCTCTCCCTCAGAAGGCAGTGGAGGCCAGTTCGTTGGATGCTTTCAAGAGAGAGCTGGATAGAGCTCTTAAGGATAGCGGAGTGAGGGGGTATGGGGAGAAGGCAGGAACGGGGTACTGATTGAGAGTGATCAGCCATGATCGCATTGAATGGCGGTGCTGGCTCGAAGGGCTGAATGGCCTACTCCTGCACCTATAGTCTATTGTCTATTGTCTAAAGTGCTGGAGTAACTCGTGGTCTAAAGAAGGATCCTGATTGGAAATATCACCTATCCCTGTGCTGCCTGAACTGCTGAGTTACATTTGCTCTTTGTTTCCTTTATTAATGATGGGGATTTGCTGATGGTGATGTCATTGAATTTTAGGGGTTAGCTGAGTGGAACTTTTCTTGTTGCAGAAGGTCATTGTCTGAATATTTTTGTGCAGAAAAATATTTTGTGCGGAAAAATGCAGTGGAATTGTCTGCCTCAGAAGGCAGTGGAGGCCAATTGTCTGAATGCATTCAAGAGAGAGAGCTAGATAGAGCTCTTAAGGATAGCAGAGTCAGGGGGTATGGGGAGAAGGCAGGAACGGGGTACTGATTGAGAATGATCAGCCTTGATCACATTGAATGGCGGTGCTGGCTCGAGGAGCAGAATGGCCTCCTCCTGCACCTATTGTCTATTGTCTATTGTCTATAATAAGATGCTGAAGAGCTCAGTGGCTCAGGCAGCATCTGTGGAAGGAATGAAGAAATGTCAGAATTTCCTCCATAAGTCCATAATACCCTAAAAGTGGTGACAAAAATAGACAAGGAAGTAGATAAAGAAGGAGTATGGCAGGCTTGCCTTCAATGATCGGGGCATGAGTACACAAACTGGTGAATCATACAGCAGCTATATTAGATCTTAGCTCAGTCACATTTGGAGCATAATGTGCAGTGCTGGTCACTACATGATACGAAGGATGTGGATGCTTTAGAGAGGTGTCAAAGAGGTTCACCAGGACATTTGCTCAGATTAAAGGGCTGTAACTATAAGGATAGGTGAAACAAACTTGTATAGTTATTTATCAGGATTTTTGGAGGCTGTGGGATGACCCAGTAGAGGGATAGAAACATAGAATAATAGAAAATTGGTGCAGGGGTAGGCCATTCGGCCCTTTGAGCTAGCACCGCCATTCAATATGATCATGGCTGATCATCCAAAATCAGTATCCCGTTCCCGCTTTTCCCCCATATCCCTTGATTCCTTTAGCCTGAAGAGCTAAATCTAACACTCTTGAAAACGTCCAGTGAATCGGCCTCCACTGCCTTCTGTGGCAGAGAATTCCACAGATTCACAACTCTCTGGGTGAAAAAGTTTTTCTTCATCTCAGTCCTAAATGGCCTACCCTTTATTCTTAAACTGTGACCCCTGTTTCTGTACTCCCCCAACACGGGGAACATTTTTCCTGCATCTAGCCTGTCCAATCTCTTATGAATTTTATATGTTTCTCTAAGATCCCCTCTCACCCTTCTAAATTCCAGTGAATACAAGCCCAGTCGACCCATTCTTTCATCATTTGTACATTTTTTTCAAAAAACGATGAAAGATGTTTCATCGTATGTAAAACTGTGGGAGGCATGCATAGGGTAGATAGTCAAGACTTTCTTTCCCACGGCAGAAATGTCAAATACTAGAGCGCAAGAGTTTAAGATGAAAGGGGGAAAGATTAAGGGAAATAAATGTACAAGACTTTTTTTAATACAGGGAGTGATTAATGCTGGAAGATGCAGCCAAAGAAGGTGATAGGAGGATATATGATAGCAACGTTTAAGAGGCATTTCGACAGATACGTGACCAGGTAGGAGAGAGAGAGATTCTGCTCTAAGGCAGACAGACACCATGTTCTTTCATTTGGAATGACTTATGTTGCCTGGAGGTTGGTTTAAGTGATGACTGAAGTGTCAGAAGGAAGCAGTGGATCATCTCTCAGAGTCATAGAGTCATAGAGTCCTACAGCACAGAAAGAGGCCCTTCGGCCCATCGTGTCCGTGCCGCCCGTTCCCAAACACAGTCTAATTTTAATCCCATTTTCCCGCATTTGGACCGTAGCCCTGAAAGTTGTAGCATTTCAAGTGCCCATCCAAATGCCTCTTAAACGTTGTGAGTGTTCCCGCCTCCACCACCACCCCAGGCAGTGAGTTCCAGACTCCAACCACCCTCTGGGTGAAAAAGTTCTTTCTCACATCCCCCCGAAACCTCCCTCCCCTTACCCTGTATCTATGTCCCCTCGTTGTTGAACCTTCCACCAGTGGAAGAAGTTCCCCGCCATCTACCTTATCTATGCCCCTCATGATCTTGTACACCTCCATCATGTCCCCTCTCAGCCTTCTCTGCTCCAGGGAAAACAACCCCAGTCTGCTCAGTCTCTCCTCATAGCCGAGGCCCTTCATCCCTGGCAGCATCCTGGTGAATCTCCTCTGCACCCTCTCCAAAGCTATCACATCCTTTCTATAATGTGGTGACCAGAACTGTACACTTTAGCTATTTTGTAGGTGTTAACGCATCATTTTAAGTGAATAACAGTTCAAAAGCGATGAATTAGCTATTGCAATGTCTCTGAGGGCAAATTTCCTAAGATTTTTAAAAATAATGCAATAGCCACAGAATTGTACAGCACAGAAACAGGTCCTTTGGCCCAACAAAATAGTTCATCTGAGCTGGCCCCTGCTGGCCTGTGTTTGGCCCATGATCTTTCCTATTCGTTTATCTGCAGAAATGTCTTTTAAATGCTGTTGGAGTGAGTATCTGGTTCAACTATCTGCTCTGGCAGCTCATTCCGTATACTCAACACCCTGAGTGAAAATCTTGTCCCTGAGGTTTGTATAAAATCTTGCACTCTCACATTAAACACGTCTTCTTGGTTTAGATTCCCCTAACCTAAGTAACAAACTCTGTGCATCATATTTCGCCTGGGGAGCTTGCAGCCCAGTGGTATGAACATCGACTTCTCCAACTTTAGATAGTTCCTCTGTCCCTCTCTTCCCCTCCTCCTTCCCAGATCTCCCTCTATCTTCCTGTCTCCACCTATATCCTTCCTTTGTCCCGCCCCCCTGATATCAGTCTGAAGAAGGGTCTCGACCCGAAACGTCACCCATTCCTTCTCTCCTGAGATGCTGCCTGACCTGCTGAGTTACTCCAGCATTTTGTGAATAAATACCTTCGATTTGTACCAGCATCTGCCGTTATTTTCTTATACCCCCCATCTATTACCTTCATGATTTTATATACCTCCATAAGATCACCCCAGGTCTCCTGCACTCCAATAATAAAGTCCGAGCCTGCCCGACCTCTCCCTGTAGCTCAGACCCTTACGTCCTGGCAATATCCTCCTAAATGTTCCCTGCACTCTTTCCAGCTTAACGACATCCGTCCTGTAGCAGTGTAACCGAAACTAAAGACAGTACTTCAGGTTTTGCCTTACCAATGGCTTGTACAACTCTAACAATACCATCCTAACCACTGTGCTCAATACCCTGACTGATGAAGGCCAATGTTCCCAATGTTGGGGGAGTCCAGAACCAAGGGCCATAGTCTTAGAATAAAGGGGAGGCCATTTAAAACTGAGGTGAGAAGGAACATTTTCACCCAGAATTGTGAATTTGTTGAATTCTCTACCACAAAGGGCAGTGGAGGTACAAATCACTAGATGAATTTAAGAGAGAGTTAGATAGAGGTCTGGGGGCTAGTGGAATCAAGGGATATGGGGAGAAGTTGGGCACGGATTACTGATTGTGGATGATCAGCCATGATCACAATGAATGGCGGTGCTGGCTCGAAGGGCCGAATGGCCTCCTCCTGCACCTATTTTCTATGTTTCTATGTCATCATGCAGATGTACAGGACACAGGTGAACCTACAATTGGAGTATTGTGTTCAGCTTTAGTCACCCTGTTATGGGAAAGATGTTGTTTAGCTGGAAAGTGTGCAGAGATGATTTATAAGGATGTGGTCAGAACATGGGGTATTGAGCTAAAGGGCGAAGTTGAATGAGGGGTGATCTTACAGAATTGTGTAAAGTCATGAGAGGATTAGGTAGGGTAAATGAACAGAGCAAGGGAATCCAGAACCAGAGGACATAGGGTTAAGGCGAGGGGTGTAAAATTTAATAGGAGCTTGAGGGGCAACTTTTTTTACACACAATTTGGTAGATATATGGAATGAGCTGTCAGAGGAGGTGGTTGCGGCAGGTACTATCACAATGTTTCAGAAACATTTGGACAGGTACATGGATAGGAAAGGGTTGGAGGGATAAGGACCAAATGCAGGCAGGTGGGACTAGTGTAGCTGGGGCAAGTTGGTCGGTGTGGGCATGTTGGGCCGATGGGGCCCGTTGCTATGCTATAGGACCTGATAACTGGTGAATAGAAAATCCTATCTGGTTAGATTCCATTTCCAGTTCTGGTTGGCAATATTTTCCTTTTCCCAAAATTAGGCTTGCCCCCAACAACATTATTGTTAATGTAACACGATTTTCCACCCCACTCCCTACTAACAAAACTAGGTCCTCAAGCCTCCACACAACTACCATTGTGGAACAGTTTTGCTATAACTAGGGAGCGTTATAAGGGCACTCTTTCAGGACTGCAATCTCCTTGCCCACCCACATTTACAATGGCCCAAGAATTGAATTAATTCCATCTGTGCCGAAATGTTAGGTTTAATAGGAAATGACAAAAAAATAAACAGAATCCCTTGTTCTCTGGTGAAATAATTTTGAGGTTGAGAGATTACAATAACCTTAATATAACAGGTGACAGGAAAATCAACTCCATTGTTCTCTGCTGGAAGCTGAGCCGGATGTATATGCAGAATATCTCAGGACCTATTCCCCAGCAATTGGATATGTACAGACACAAAATACTGGAGTAACTCAGCGGGACAGGCAGCGTCTCTGGAGAGAAGGAATGGGTGACGTTTCGGGTCAAGACCCTTCTTCAGACTGAGTCTGAACCCGAAACGTCACCCATTCCTTCTCTCCAGAAACATTTCCTGTCCCGCTGAGTTACTCCAGCAATTTATGTCTATCTTCAGTTTAAACACAACATCTGCAGTTCCTTCCTACACAATTAGATGAATACGATGTCTGAGGATTGACTCCATCATCCTTTCCTGACTGAAGAACCATCAGGGATCAGCAGTCTTAATTTTATGGTAAAACTAGACCAAACCTCACCTGCATTGGGCCCACCCCTCCCCCTCCCCCTCCCCCTCCCCCTCCCCCTCCCCCTCCCCCTCCCCCTCCCCCTCCCCCTCCCCCTCCCCCTCCCCCTCCCCCTCCCCCTCCCCCTCCCCCTCCCCCTCCCCCTCCCCCTCCCCCTCCCCCTCCCCCTCCCCCTCCCCCTCCCCCTCCCCCTCCCCCTCCCCCTCCCCCTCCCCCTCCCCCTCCCCCCTCCCCCTCCCCCTCCCCCCTCCCCCCTCCCCTCTCCCCCCTCCCCTCTCCCCCCTCCCCTCCCCCCTCCCCCCTCCCCCTCCCCCCTCCCCCCTCCCTCCTCTCCCCTCTCCCCTCTCCCCTCCCCTCTCCCTTCTCCCCCTCCCCTTCCCCTTCCCTCACTCCTCTGCCCTCCCTCCCCCTCCCTCCTCCCTTCCCTCTCCCCTCAAAGGTGAGTAGTGTCAAGAGTCAAGAATGTTTAATTGTTATATTCACTGGAATGGAACAATGAGATGCTGCAGCTTTACAGATGCATTAATCCAGCTGCACAGCAAATCAATATAGCATTATCAATACTACAATAAATTAATTAATAATGTGACCAACGTTCAGTTTTGGTCACCCTGTGTGGGAAGCACAAGAGGATGAGTGGTGATATTAAAGAGGTGGATAAAATCATGAGGGGAATAGATAGGGTGAATTAGTGCGGGTGTCAGGGGTTGTGGAGAGAAGGCAGGAGAATGGGGTTGGGAGGGAAAGATAGATCAGCCGTGACTGAATGGTGGAGTAGACTCCGATGGGCTGAATGGCCTAACTCTGCTCCTATAACTTATGAACTACAGTAAATTAACAGTAATATTAAATAAACAGACCGTAACAGTGCAAGTCAAGCACCCTAGTGCGACCTAAACTAAGTCAATTGTTGCTGAGAGGGGGTTGTGTTTAGAGTTTACAGTTTAGAGTTTAGAGATACAGCGCAGAAACAGGCCCTTCGTCCCACCGAGTCCATGCCGCCCAGCGATCCCCGCACACGAACACTATCCTACACACACGTGGGACAACTTGCACATACACCAAGCCAATTAACCTACAAACCTGTACGTCTTTGGAGTGTGGGAGGCAACCGAAGATCTCGGAGAAAACCCACGCAGGTCACGGGGAGAACGTACAAACTCCGTACAGACAGCACCCCTAGTTAGGATCGAACCCAGGTCTCCGGCACTGCAAGCAACTCTACCGCTGCGCCACCGTGCCGCCATTTAACAATTTAAAAGTTGTGGGGTGTGGTTCAAGAACCTGATGGTCACTGGATTACATGGATTACATGGATAGGACAAGTTTGGAGGGATATGGACCAAGCGCAGGCAGGTGGGACTAGTATAGCTGGGACATGTTGGCCGTTGTGGGCAAGTTGGGCCGCAGGGCCTGTTTACACACTGTATCACTCTGTGACTATGACTCTGTCACATTTCCCAGGTTTCTATACGTTCTTCCTCATGGTAGCAGCAAGATCTATTGTGTGCCCAGCCAAGGTGGTGTGGGCCTCTAATGTTATGAGCTCCTTTTTGAGGCATTGGTTTATGAGATCCCTTCCATGGTAGAGAGGTCCAACAAGGTCTAGCAGGTCCATAGATCCCCTTTGGTCCAACACGTTGTGTACACCTCCCTACTTTCCTGGGCCATAAAAACAGGCGACGATTCTCTTCCACTCACTTGACTGATATTAGTGTCAACTGCTTGATCCAATTTAACACACGACATAGACACCGTTTTTAAATATATTCCAGATGGTCAAACACGATTTCAAAAGGTATGATGAGATTTCAGACAGGAAGGCTGATTCTCCTTTATGTTGCTCGTTGCTTAGATCTTACAGTGGAAGGACTCAAAATCCTTGAGACACAAGTAACTGCAGATACTGGTTTACTAAAAAAGACACAAAGTGCTGGAGTTATTGAGCAGGTCAGTCAGCAATTTTTGAGAACATGGAGAGGTGATGTTTCATCAGGTCATAAGGTGATGGGAGCAGAATTGGGCCATTCGGCCCATTTCGGGTCAGGATCTTTCTCAGACTCAAATTGAACCAAAATATCACCTATCCATGTTGTACAGAGATACTGCCTGACCTGCTGAATTACTCCAGCACTTTGTGTCTGTTTTTGTAAACCAGCACCGGCAGTTCCTTGTGTCTCCACATTAATGCTCCACTGTGAAATCTCCTCAAGACGTGCCAACTTGTAAGAGGATGACGAGGACCGACCTCCAGAATGCACCACTGCTGACTCTCCTCCACCCGGCTGCGCTCTAATCGCCCGCAGGACGGAGGCTTCACCGCCGATCACACCGTGCGGCTAACTGGCTCCAGCATGAGACCCATGACACCATCACAGCCGACCGACGCAGCAATAGCGCTGTTACAATGAAACAGGTTCAAGGATCTGACTAGTAGAACAGAAAAAAGGCAAACTCGTCCGTTAAGTTACAAATCAGGTTTACTGGGCGGTCACGGTGGCGCAGCGGTAGAGTTGCTGCCTTACAGCGAATGCAGCGCCGGAGACCCGGGTTCGATCCTGACTACGGGCGCTGTCTGTACGGAGTTTGTACGTTCTCCCTGTGACCTGCGTGGGTTTTCTCCAAGATCTTCAGTTTCCTCCCACACTCCAAAGATGTGCAGGTTTGTAGGTTAATTGACTGGGTAAATGTAAAAATTGTCCCGAGTGTGTGCAGGATAGTGTTAATGTGCGGGGATCGCCGGTCGATACGGACTGCGTAGGCTGAAGGACCTGTTTCCTCGCTGTATCACTGAACTGGAAACTAAACTAAAACAACAATCACATGAATTAATACAAACTAGATTACAGACACTGAATGTAAAATGGATTCTTCCCTCAAGGATTTAAAGGAGTTTGGGGGTTCATTTAGATATTTTCAAGAATTTATTGAACTCAGAGTAGACGTAATGAACACAGCAAGCAACACTTTCACCCTCCGAACTAACTGTAGCTCATTATTAGCTCAATAATCTTGTATTCTTTTTATAAAACTTCTTGACACAATACACAGTAAAATGAATCATTCTGAGAGACATAAATTAAAATGAAACAAGTAACATGGTTTTATGGATGAAAGATCATATTTGAATAACCCATGTAAAATTAAGCAGTTATGCAGCTTATATGTTGACTTCAATGCACATATTCATACTACCTATTTTCATCACAGGAAGTTGCATCAGAAGCACTACTTTTTAAACTTGATGTTAATGTTTTCCATCTTGTATTTCAGTTTAGTTTAGTTTAGTTTAGTGATACAGTATGGAAACAGGCCCTCCGGCCCACCGAGCCTGCACCGACCAGCGATCCCTGCACATTAACACCATCCAACACACTAGGACAACTATACATCTATACCAAGCTAATTAATCTACAAACCTGTACGTCTTTGGTGTGCGGAAGGAAACAGAAGATCTCGGAAAAACCCCCACACAGGTCACGGGGAGAACATACAAACTCCGTACAGACAGTAGTCAGGATCGAACCTGAGTCTTTGGCGCTGTAAGGCAGCAACTCTACCACTGCACCACAATGCCACCCTGTAGTTAGGTATGGGTTTCTTGTAGTTAAGTTAAGATCACTGAAGGTGGCAGCACAAGTAGATCATGTACACGTATATGAGATCGGTTTAGCTGGGCATCGTAATTGACACATACATTGTGGGCCGAAGGGCCCATTTCTGTACTGCATTGTTCTATGGTAGCGCAGCGGTAGAGTTGCTGCTTTACAGCGAATGCAGCGCCGGAGACTCAGGTTCGATCCTGACTACGGGTGCTGCACCGTAAGGAGTTTGTACGTTCTCCCCGTGACCTGCGTGGGTTTTCTCCGAGATCTTCGGTTTCCTCCCACACTCCAAAGACGTACAGGTATGTAGGTTAATTGGCTGGGCAAATATAAAAATTGTCCTTAGTGGGTGTAGGATAGTGTTAATGTACGGGGATCGCTGGGCGGCACGGACTTGGTGGGCTGAAAAGGCCTGTTTCCGGCTGTATATATATGATATGATATGATATGATATGTACGATGCTCTATGTTCTATGTTCCCACATTTCCCTTTTATCCCCTCCCCCTCCCACTTTCCCCTAACCCTCCAGTCTATTGTTTAAGATTACAGCATCTGCAGTGTCTTGTGTCTCCTGGTCACAATAGACAATAGACAATAGACAATAGGTGCAGGAGGAGGCCATTCGGCCCTTCGAGCCAGCACCGCCATTCAATGTGATCATGGCTGATCATTCTCAATCAGTACCCCGTTCCTGCCTTCTCCCCATACCCCCTGACTCTGCTATCCTTAAGAGCTCTATCTAGCTCTCTCTTGAATGCATTCAGAGAATTGGCCTCCACTGCCTTCTGAGGCAGAGAATTCCACAGATTCACAACTCTCTGTTGTTAGTGATTGGTAGCTGGTATCATGATGGTCAAACATTTCCACAGAGGGCTCAGTGCTTGGTGTCATTTCAAAGTATCTCTTTATTCTTCTCAAGATTCATGATACCCCGCTTCATATTAATTGAATCCATCTACCCATGGTGAATCAAAGAACTGGTACAGTTTAATACAAGTAAAGTTAAACTGTTGCAGAAAGAAGTTTCAAGATGTTGTCAAGCTGGAAAGAGTGCAGAGAAGATTTACGAGGATATTGCCAGGAATCGAGGGCCTGAGCTACAGGGAGAGGTTGAGCAGGCAAGGACTCTATTCCTTGGAGTGCAGGAGTATTAAGGGTGATCTTATAGAGATGTACAAGATCCTGAGAGGAATAGATACGGTAGAAGCACAGAATCTCTTGCCCAGAGAAGGGATATTGAGAACCAAAGGACATAGGTTTAAGGAGAGAGGGGAGGGGATATGATTTTATGAGTTTGCACTCCCACTATGGAAACTGAAATTGATTCCCTTCACACGAGGCTCATTATTGTGGATAGGACAGGTTTAGAGGGGTATAGGCCAAACGCAGTCAGGTGGGACTAGTGTGAATGGGTTATGTTGGAAGGTGAGGGAAAGTTAGGCCGAAGGGCCTATTTCCACACTGTATGACTCGATGACTGTCTGAACTCTCTAACCCAGTGTAAAATATGGACCCACCAAGGAAGACTGGACTTGCTGTGGCTGAGGAGAGATTGGAAGGTATTAGAAAACCATTAACTCACACCATCAAGTCTAGAGCTCTCAGCTTGTGGGCAAACAAGCAACATGTTGGGCTACACAATAATGAGCCTCGTGTGAAGGGAATCAATTTCAGTTTCCATAGTGGGAGTGCAAACTCATAAAATTATCACCATATATTCATAATTATAATTAGGTTTAGATAAAAATAAGCGTGAAGATCCTTTATAAAGGATCCCACAACATCCCACAATTATCGTTATAATAAAAGAGCAGACAAGATGCTTTATAAAGGATCTTGTCTGCTCCTTTATTATAATGGTGATTGTGGGATGTTGTTGCCACTAAACATACTGCAAATGGTTTTCAGGTCTTGATTGCTCAACGAACTTTGCGACATTGGTTACCAACGGATTTAGAGACGGAGAAATTGAAATACAATTCTGAACTGGGCTTTTTCTTCCTCCCCTGAGAAACGAGGGAGATGTTGATGAAATATAAATCAATTTTGAAAGTTAAGTCGAACAATTTCTTTTCTCCTGTGCTCTTTAGAACTGGGAGCGGAGGGTTTGGGGTGACTGAGATGAAACAATTCTGGTGACATTTTGCAGCTATACGAGGGTCAATGCATGAAGATAGTCACCTGTGCAGAAGAACCAACATCTTCAGGGATATTGGAAGCACATGGGTGAGTCCTTGCGATCAAGAAGGATTGATATTTAGTAAGATTCATATATTTTTGGTGCAACATCTCACCAGAGAGTCGAAAGATAATTACATTTCTTGGACTGCCATCTTCTGTTTAAAATAAATTCCTTATGAACTGGAACTTGGACTTGCTAACTCATTTGACAAATGGTGAACACATTTACAGCTCTCTGTTATTTTATTTGCGGTTATTTTAATTATTAACCAACATTTCTACATCTCTGGGGAAGGGTTCTGTACATACCACCTAATGAATTGTAAATGTTCACAGTAGATTTCCATTAGAGAGGAATGAAGGAAGTCTTCAGATTCATTTCAGACTCTGCATTAAACATATCTGCAAACCAGTAGCGTTAGTGACATTTGGGAACAGTTCATTAAACAAACATTAGGGGCACAGTTCTATCCTCCAACTGAAATGGTGTGCAAATGTCAGACCAATCCCTTTGCCTGATACAAACGAGAGATGGGATGACTGAACGATTCCCTCTCTCACTGAGTAGGAAAAAAACTGCAGATGCTGGTTAAAAACAAAGGTAGACACAAAATGCTGGAGTAACTCAGCGGACAGGCAGCACCTCGGAAGTGCAGCGTAGGTCTACTAGGTTAATTCCCGGAATGGCGGGACTGTCATATGTTGAAAGACTGGAGCGACTAGGCTTGTATACACTGGAATTTAGAAGGATGAGAGGAGATCTTATCGAAACGTATAAGATTATTAAGGGGTTGGACACGTTAGAGGCAGGAAACATGTTCCCAATGTTGGGGGAGTCCAGAACAAGGGGCCACAGTTTAAGAATAAGGGGTAGGCCATTTAGAACTGAGATGAGGAAAAAATAATTCAGTCAGAGAGTTGTGAATCTGTGGAATTCTCTGCCTCAGAAGGCAGTGGGGGCTAATTCTGTGAATGCATTCAAGAGAGAGCTAGATAGAACTCTTAAGGATAGCGGAGTCAGGGGGTATGGGGAGAAAGCAGGAATGGGGTACTGATTGAGAATGATCAGCCATGATCACATTGAATGGCAGTGCTGGCTCGAAGGGCCGAATGGCCTCCTCCTGCACCTATTGTCTTTTGTCTATATTGTCTAAGTGAAGGAATGGGTGACGTTTCGGGTCGAGACCCTTCTTCAGAATGATCCGAAGTCTGTCTGAAGAAGAGTCTCGACCCGAAACGTCACCCATTCCTTCTCTCCCGAGATGCTGCCTGACCCGCTGAGTTACTCCAGCATTTTGTGTCTACCCTCTCTCACTGATGTCTGTTCGTGTTGTCTGATGAACTGAAGCTCACCGCTTATCCTTTTAATCCCTGTAACAATGAAACAATTACAGTTAATATCTTATCTGAGTAATTAGCATTCATTCTTTTTTTTTTCATAAATGGTGCATGTCTGTCCTGAGTTTCTTGAAACTTGTCTATTGCTGTGAGCATCAATATTTCCATAACTATCGGTGCTAATCCTGAGTCTGGCTGAAGAATGGTCCTGACCCGAAACGTCACCTATCCTTTTTCTCCAGAGATGCTGCCTGACCTGCTGAGTTACTCCAGCACTTGATGTCTATCTTTAATACTAATCCATCTCCTGGTTTGGTGGCCAGGTTTGACTCAGAGAGTCATAGAGCATAGAAACGGGTCCTTCAGTCCAACTTGCCCATGACAACCAAGATGCCTCATCATCACTAGTCCCCGCCTGCCCGTTTTTGGCCCATATCCATTTAAGTCTTTCTTAAGAAAATAACTGCAGATGCTGGTAGTCTTTCTTATCCATGTACCTGTCCAAATGTCTTTTGACTGAAAGAATCTGCAAGGTTCTGTACAGAAACGTTGCACTCAGTTAGAAGTGTTTTCAGTGGGTGTGATACAGGATAATCCTTTCGCCCTGTATCCATGACTAATGGCATCGTCAGGTCCTAATTGAGCGTGTAACGTATAGATCGACTTGTCCAACATGCTTCCTTGATTCCTACTTCAGTGCATAGAAATATGTCCCTTGTTCTTTTATTGAAGCATTAAAAACATGATAATAAACCACAGTATACACAGGAGGCTTATAATTCCGTCATTGAGGCTCCAAGACGTTTTATTACCTGACATTCAATCAGTAACAAGAGTAATATAATCGTGAAGCCGTGAAATGAAGATAATCTTAAGGGGCCTGTACATGAAATTAAGAGGCTTCTTAAGTGGTATTTAGTTTATGTAGGCTGTAGAGTTCATAAATCTGCTCTTTGGGTAAAACTTGCAATATGCGAAGTAGACTTCCTTAATTTGCATTAACATTGGGATCTCTGTGAATCTTGTGGAGATTATAAGTCACATAGCTGATTTAGGTTAACTATGCTTTAGTCCAACTTACCCATGCCAACCAAGATGCCTCATCTACACTAGTCCCACCTGCCCCATATCCATTTAAATTTGAAACAAAGAAAATAGGTGCAGGATGAGGCCATTCGGCCCTTCGAGCTTGCACCGCCATTCATTGTGATCATGGCTGATCATCTACAATCAGTAAACTGTGCCCAACTTCTCCCCACATCCCTTGATTCCACTAGCCCCTAGAGCTCTATCTAACTCTCTCTTCAATTCATCCAGTGAATTGGTCTCCACTGCCTTCTGTGGCAGAGAATTCCACAAATTCACAACTCTCTGGGTGAAAAAGTTCCTTTTCACCTTAGTTTTAAATGGCCTCCCCTTTATTCTAAGACTGTGGCCCCTGGTTCTGGGTCTCGACTCAAAACGTCACCTATTCCTTTTCTCCAGAGATGCTGCCTGACCCGCAGAGTTACTCCAGCTTTTTTGTGTCTATCTTGGGTTGACCGTATATGCACGGGATATCAGATTTGCATGCAGGCTCGTCGTATAGTAATGCAGGGCTCATTGCTAACGTGTGCAAGAGAGAAAAACAAGACTTGTGGGCAAATTAAGTTTGTCATTTAGGATGTTGCCGGGGGACACAATTGCTTGCTCAGTTGTTTCCATCTGTTCTTTCACTTTGATGACCTTGCTGAATCAAACTAAACATCTAAATTACTGCCAACGTGAGGTTGTTTGCAACGGAATATCATTCATTATAGCATTTTGCTTTACAACCACGCCGTTATAATTTGAAAATGTTTGAGCTTAAATTGTTGAATATTCATCAGATTATCAAGTATTCCAATCCTGAGACACTGTTGCTCTTTACATTTGCGTATTTACTCACATTATATCTTGTTTTCCTTGGTGAGATTGAATTATCCAGTTCCTAATTTCCCAACTGCGTATATTATGGTGGGGGTGGAGTTGGTCTTTCATTACATGGCAAAGAAGATTATAGAAAGCAATAGAAGAGTTTGGGGCATTGCTAATCCAAGTTTAAATCACGGTGAAAGGGTTTAGAGATTTGTGCTAACGCTCAACCAAGGAGGTATATTTATCATCCCCTTCTCACTGGAGCAGTGTTGAGACCATGGAATCCACCGGGTAGCGCCACCAGCACTGGCTGCCTCGCCAATAGTCTGTCTGTCCTCTCTTCGGTTTTTGTTTTTTAAGTATGTGTTAAAAGTATGTTTAAGTGTTCCTTGGTTTGTTTTATGTGGTAGGTGGGTGGGGGGGGGGGGGGGGAATTGAAGGAAACTTTTCTTTCAATCTCTTACCTCGATGGAGATGCGATTTTTCTCCGTGTCGTACCTCCATCCCCACTGCGGCCTAACGTCGAGAGTTGGCGGCCTTTCCTGGAGCTTCAAGCCGCGGACGCAGCGCGGACTTTAACATCACGGAGCTTGTGATGCTTTGCCGCGGATCGACTGTGGAGAGCTCCAACCGCGGGGCCTGTGGACTTTAACACCGTGAAGCCCGCGGTCTCTGGTCAGAAGAGGCCGACTCGGGAGCTCCATGACGCGGAGAGAGTTTTAACCGTCCCGACGCGGGGAGTTTCGATCATCCCGTCACGAGGGCCTCGGACAGTCGGCAGCGGCGACTGCGGACGGTTCAACAGCCCCAATCGCGGGTGAACAAAGAGGAAGTTGATGAACTTTATTACCTTCCATCACAGTGAGGAATGTGGAATCCGCTGTGGTGGATGTTTATGTTAAATTTTATTTTATGTGGCTGTGTGTCTTGTTGCTTTTCACTTAGTATGGCTGTATGGTAACTCAAATTTCACTGTACCTTAATTGGTACATGTGACAATAAACTGATCTTGAAATCTTGAATCTTGAATGAAGTCCCAAGCCAGTCAGGGACCTGAGCAGAGGAAATGCTACTCTCTTGCAATTAAACATACAGTATTCCATGCAATGTCCTGTCCGAGTGAGAGGGATCTTGGACCTCAGCGCTGCTTTCTGAGGTCGGAGAAGAATATGAGCTACTGTACTGTAGTTATTTATCAGCGGCCCCAACCCAAATCGATTTAGCAAGCTGAATGTAAGAAAATAACTGCAGGTGCTGGTACAAATCGAAGGTATTTATTCACAAAATGCTGGAGTAACTCAACGGGTCAGGCAGCATCTCTGGAGAGAAGGAATGGGCGACGTTTCGGGTCAAGACCCTTCTTCAGACTGATGTCAGGGGGGCGGGACAAAGGAAGGATATAGTTAGAGATAGGGAGACAGTGGGAGATTTGGGAAGGGGGAGGGGAAGAGAGGGACAGAGGAACTATCTAAAGTTGGAGAAGTCAATGTTCATACCACTGGGCTGCAAGCTGCCCAAGCGAAATATGAGGTGCTGTTCCTCCAATTTCCGGTGGGCCTCACTATGGCACTGGAGCAAGCTAAATGGCTCATAGTTGTCCAACGAACTCACCTCTGTCAGTCTGAAAGTTTCCAAAAAAGTCAGCTATTGGTTGGTAGAACTACTTTCATGGATTAGCTTTGTTTGTTTCCCTTTCTTCCCCCCGCCCCCCCCCCCCCCCCCCCACCCCCCATAATGAAACAGATGAAGATACACAGAGAGACACAGTGCGGAAACAGGCCCTTCAGCCCACTGAGTCCATGCCAACCAGCGATCACCCCGTACACTAGCACCATCCAACACACGAGGGGCAATTTATACAATTTTTACCCAAGGCCAATTAACCTACAAACCTGTACGTCTGTGGAATGTGGGAAGGAACCAGAGAAAACCCACGCGGTCACATGGAAAACGTATAAGCTCCGTACAGACAGCACCCGCAGTCTGGATCGAACCCAGGTCTCTGGCTCTGTAAGGCAGCAACTCTACCGTTGCACCACCACAATCAACATTTTGGTTTAATATCATGAGCCCAAAATGTATGTAACTAAATATTAAAAATTCACACATATTTAACCTTGAATATACTACAGCTTTAGAATTTTGCCAATGATATTGCCATAGAGATGAGACATTCTTTACTAAGTCAGTACATGGGATTTTCATCTGACTGAACACCACTCTGAGTCTGACGATGTGTATGGATTCATTAACAGCTTCAGTAAAACAATGAAACAGACCAATTAAGTACTTTGAGCACCTTGGTATCCCAAGGGTTAATTTCGGGGGCTGGAGGTGTATGAGAAATAGGCGAAGCAGTGAATATACTTCACTTCATTTCCACTTGAGCGAGAAGCATGAACATTAGAAACGTTTCCATAGTTTGGAAGTGTTGTCAGTTGCGAACAGACTTCCAGTCTGATAAACGACATGCATTGTATAAAAACATTTATATATGAGTAATTTAGTGTCATGACTATTGATAAGATACCTGCAACCGCACGAGATGCAAACCCAAACCACCCCAACCCCGGGCACTTTCCCCTGCAACCGCACGAGATGCAACACCTGTCCCTTTACCTCCCCCCTCAACTCCATCCAAGGACCCAAACAGTCTTTCCAGGTGAGACAAAGGTTCACCTGCACCTCCTCCAACCTCATCTATTGCATCCGCTGCTCTAGATGTCAACTCATTTACATCGGCGAAACCAAGCGCAGGCTCAGCGATTGCTTTGCTGAACACCTGCGCTCGGTCCGCATTAACAAAACTGATCTCCCGGTGGCTGAGCACTTCAACTCCCCCTCCCATTCCCAGTCTGACCTTTCTGTCATGGGCCTCCTCCAGTGCCATAGTGAGGCCCACCGGAAATTGGAGGAACAGCACCTCATATTTCGCCTGGGCAGTTTGCAGCCCAGTGGTATGAACGTCGACTTCTCCAACTTTAGATAGTTGTTTAGTTTAGCGATACAGCGCGGAAACAGGCCCTTTCAGCCCACCGGGTCCGCGCCGACCAGCGATTCCCACACACTAACACTATCCTATACTCACTAGGGACAATTTTTTACATTTACCAAGCCAATTAACCTACAAACCTGCACGTATTTGGAATGTGGGAGGAAAGCGAAGATCTCGGAGAAAACCCATGCAGGTCACGGGGAGAACGTACAAACTCCGTACAGACGGCATCTGTAGTCGGGATGGAACCCGGGTGTCTGGCGCTGCATTCGCTGTAAGGCAGCAACTCTACCGCTACACCATTGCTGTGGGCAATATTATATTCATAATGTTGTTAAAGTAACAATGTATTTCAGTTTGCTGTTTCATCCCATAAACTTCAGCCTAGGGGACCACCCAGGTTCAAGAGAGGTCTGGAAGAATGCATGGCTGCACCAAAGGCAAGGTAATACAGACAGTGCCAACCACGACAAGTGAATCAGATTCCCCAGGCTCTGTATTCCTCCAATTCCAGTCATGAATGGCAATGCACAGTTAAGCAAGGACTGGAGGCAGCTCTGATAACCTGCATGCACGTAACAGTGATAGACCCCAACAAATTAATGCAAACACAAGGCTGAAGCCATAAAGATCACCTTTAGACAGGAGCACCAGATGAATGTTCCATCTCAGTCTCCTCCTGACGTTATCAGAATTGTGGATGTCAGTCTTCAGTCAACTCTATTCACAAGGCTACAGACTGGAAGCTAAGGATGTGAAAATGGTTCTTAATTTAGTTTAGTTTAATCTTAATTATATCATAATCATAATCATAAAGATTCAAGATTCAAGATTCAAGATATCTTTATTTGTCATCCAAAAAAGAAGTTTTTTGGACGAAATTCAGCCACCCACAGTCCAACAATAAAAGCAATAAAATAGGCAAATTACACACAAAAAAAGAAACATCCATCACAGTGAGTCTCCTCCAGTCCCCTCCTCACTGTGATGGAAGGCCAGAATGTATTTTCCCTTCCCCTGCCGTCTTCTCCCGCGGTCAGGCTATTAATCATAATCATAATCATAATCATAATCACAAAATGCTGGAATAACGCAGCGGGTCAGGCAGCATCTCTGGAGAGAAGGAATAGGTGACGTTTCGGGTCGAGAATCTTCTTCAGACTATTTTATTAGCCAAGCATGTCTTGCAACATATGAGGAACTTCATTTGCCATACATTCAAACCAATAAAAAGCAAAAAAACGCAGAAAACACATTTTAACATGAACATCCACCACAGTGACTCCTCCACATTCCTCACTGTGATGAAAGGCGAAAAAAAAAGTTCAATCTCTTCCATTCTTTGTTCTCCTCGAGCTTTCCATTGACGGGACGATCTCGGCTCCTGTATCCGGCGGTCGGGCCCTCTGCGTTGGGGCGATCAAGCTCCTGCATTGGCGGGATCTCAGCTCCCCCGTGCCGGGCAATCGGAACCCGGGTCAGGGCTGGTCAAACCTCTTGCGACTTTGGAGCTTCCCGACATCAGTCTCTACCCGGAACTGCGAGCTCCCCGATGGAGAAACAGCATGGAAACAGGCCCTTCGGCCCACCGAGTCCGCGCTGACCAGTGATCACTCCGTACACTGGTTCTATCCTGCATGCTAGGACAATTTACAGAGGCCAACAAACCTACAAACCCGCACGCCTTTGGGATGTAGGAGGAATCCTGGGCGCCTGGAGAAAATCCACGCGGTCACAGGGAGTACATGAAAACTCTGTACAGACAGCATCAGGAGTCAGGATGGAACCCAGGTCTCCAGCGCTGTGAGGCAGCAACTCTACCTCTGTGCCACCGTGCAATCCTCAATCTCCACAGTGCTCAGTATCAACTGAATCACTGAATCAACCAAGACTGTTCATAGTCAGTGAGAATATTGCTTCACCTTGGCCTTCGCTCGTTGGCAACACCAGTGAGAGATATTTTGCCATGGCATTCCCTCCACATCGCCAGGCTTGTTGGCTCTCTCTCTCTCTGTTGCTATGTGACCATACATAGATGCCATGTCTGGTTCATGTCTCATGTCTCAGACACTGGTTCTAATATAATAATAATAATAATAATAATATATTCCTTTATTCGTCCCACACCGGGGAAATTTACAGTGTTACAGCAGCAAAGTGGATAGCAAGACATTATAAATAAAAGTAAAGTCAAGGATATATTGTCATCAGTTTTCTGTGTGTTCTTAGCTGTTATTGTTGACTCGTCTGCTGGGAGCAGTGCTGGTTGTGCCGTCTCACAGCAGCGGGAAGGAAGCACCTCCTATATCTCTCCTTCACGCACTTGGGTTGAAGGAGTCTGTCACTGAAGGAGCTACTCAGTGCAGCTCTCATTGATCTTCCGCCACGCCATGGACACAGTGCTCTCGTTCTGCGTCGTTTACACAATTCCATATGGTATCAAGAAATAATTGTCAGTACAGGAGATGGTAAACCTTTATGGGCCCCACAACATCCCACGGGTAATGATGAACATTTATGCTCAGAATGAGCTTCAATCGCAACTAACGTTTCCCAGAACACTGACACCTTGCCAAAGTGAAAATTTGTTCAGATATGGACTGTCTACAAAGCAGGACAAATCTCCCAGTTCTTACATAGCAATAATCTGTCTCGTTGTTGTATAAATTGGAAAGCAGGGAACTGCAGATGAAAGAAGTTTGAAATAACATTGTAAAGTGATGACAATATTTTACTGATCAGACCGTGTCCGTGAGAGAGAAAAATAAACAAGGCTTTGTTCTGATGTGAGGTCATCCCCTGAAACCTCACTTCTGATTTTCTCTCTGGTGGCTGTCTGAACTGTTGAGCATTTCCTGCACTTTTCGCTTCCAACGTTGTTCAATTTTGGCTTTGCTCGAACTCCTTGGCTCCAAATCCTTGGTTAATAAGTGGGTCAAAGAGCGACACAAGGAACTGAGAGACGCTGAAATCTCGAGCAAAAGTGCTGCAATAGCTCAATGGGCCAGGCAGCATCTGTGGAAGAAATGGACAGGCAACGTTTTGGGTCAGGATCCTGGAGCCTGAAGTGGGCCAAAGAACGGCATTCCAGAAGTAAGGTGAATATGCCGTCCCTCACCAAAATTGGAAGCTGCGATCAAGTGTGGAAGAAAGGAACACGACTAAATCAAATGATGGAAATCATGAGATAGAAACATAGAAAATAGATGCAGGAGGAGGCCATTTGGCCCTTCAAGCCAGCACCACCATTCATTGTGATCATGGCTGATCATCCACAATCAGTAACCCGTGCCTGCCTTCTCCCCATACCCCTTAATTCCACTAGCCCCTAGAGCTCTATCTAACCCTCTTTCCAATTCATCCAGTGAATTGGCCTCCACTGCCTTCTGTGGCAGAGAATTCCACTAATTCTCAACTCTCTAGGTGAAAACGTTTTTTCTCATCTCAGTTTCAAATGGCCTCCTCTTTATTCTTAGACTGTGTGGGCCCTGGTTCGGGACTCCCCCAACATTGGGAACATCTTTCCTGCATCGAGCTTGTCCAGTCCTTTTAGAATTGATGTGTTTCTATAAGATGATGGTGTACGTCATAGCAATGGCCATTGGTGATGTCAGAAAAATCTCAGACCTTGGTCTCGCAGAATTCTACCTTTCCTCTTTTCCCCAAATGGCAGCCAAAATCTGGTCCACTTCTCACTCATGTTATCCGGATGTTGAATATTTCCGGGTGCTGCAGCATGAGAAGGAACACTCACTAAAGGTACTTTGGGACTGAGACTGCACGGACTGACTGCAGCAGGTAGTTGCACCCGGTGAGACGATTCATGTTAGCGCTGAGGAACAAGGACAGAGGGACAATTTACCACACGTACCAGTTCACCAGTGGACGAGGTTGCAAACCAGCTGAGTTGTGGACGCAAACTTCAATAGGGTCAGACAGACTACATACCTACGTAGGTATGTAAGGCTGCACGGTGGCGCAGCAATAGAGCTGCTGCCTTTCAGCGCCAAAGATCCAGGTTTGATCCTAACTATGGGTGTTTTAGAGTCATAGTCACAGCCATAGAGTGAGACAGTGTGGAAACAGGCCCTTCGGCCCAACTTCCCACACCAGCCAATATGTCCCAGCTACACTAGTCCCAGCTGCCAGCATTTGGTCCATATCCCTCCGATATGGCTTTGCTCGAACTCCTTGGCTCCAAATCCTTGGTTAATAAGTGGGTCAAAGAGCGACACAAGGAACTGAGAGATGCTGGAATCTCAAGCAAAAGTGCTGCAATAGCTCAATGGGCCAGGCAGCATCTGTGGAAGAAATGGACAGGCAACATTTTGGGTCAGGATCCTGGAGCCTGAAGTGGGCCAAAGAACGGCATTCCAGAAGTAAAGTGAATATGCCGTCCCTCACCAAAATTGGAAGCTGCGATCAAGTGTGGAAGAAAGGAACACGACTAAATCAAATGATGTAAATCATGAGATAGAAACATAGAAAATAGATGCAGGAGGAGGCCATTTGGCCCTTCAAGCCAGCACCAGCATTCATTGTGATCATGGCTGATCATCCACAATCAGTAACCCGTGCCTGCCTTCTCCCCATACCCCTTGATTCCACTAGGCCCTAGAGCTCTATCTAACCCTCTTTCCAATTCATCCAGTGAATTGGCCTCCACTGCCTTCTGTGGCAGAGAATTCCACAAATTCACAACTCTCTGGGTGAAAAAAGTATTTCCTCACCTCAGTTTTAAATGGCCTCCCCTTTTTTCTTAGACTGGGGCCCCTGGTTCTGGACTCGCCCAACATTGGGAACATTTTTCCTGCATCTAGCGTGTCCAGTCCTTTTATAGTTTCATCCTGATACTTGCTGGTTCACCCTGCCTTGATTTATAATTAATGCAAAGGATGAGGCTGGAAGTTAAGTCTCAGGACTTCACCACAGGAGTTACTCACGGCTGTGTCCTAGACCCAAAAACCATCAACTGCTTCTGGAATGACCTCTCCTCTATATCACATTGTCATTAATGGGATTGTTTGCTGATGAGTGTACAATGTTCAGCTCCATTTACAGTACAAGCCCTGAAATAATGTCATATTCATGTCAGCATTGTGTAAGACCCAGACAACATTCAGGCATGGGTTGGTAAATGGCATCTAACATTCAGGCAAGACACGTGGCAGGCAATGATCATTCATCATCTCCGAAAAGAAAAAGTCAAACCACCTTTTCTTTACATTTTGTGGTAATATTGTTGTCAATTTTTTGACCATAATATTTCAGGATTCACCACTGATCAGACATTTAACTGCAGCAGCCACATAAATATCCCGGCTCTAACCAGTAATAATAAGTCTATTTCTATTTTTAATGCTAGCTTGTGATAGCTCAAATTCTGCCGAAAACATGTCCCAATCTTTACTTTGTGCTCTATAAAATATTTAATGTGTTTGTTGGGAAGAGTTTGCGGTCTGTGAGCTTTGCTCAAAGTGATTTCTTGCTAAGACTGTGGGATAATATCAGCTTACCTGGACCTCTGAAAGCTCCTAAAACTTATGCCTTACTTTATCCCGTGGTAGGAAAATGGGACTCCATTTAAATTGAGATTTTGACGGTCAACTTCCTTGAAGGACAGCAGTGAATTCTGTGGCTTTAGCATTGATTTAACTGAAGATGGAAAGAGAACCCATACTTCCTGAAAGTGGTTTATCTCAATGTTCTTGGATAAAGCTTGGTTTCTGCCTCCTCATGAGTTATCTTTCTGATTTACAGAAGAAATATGTCCCATTCTTAAACAAATTTGTGACAAGTGCCAGATTTTTTTCTTTTCCCACTTTATTTATTTTTGGAACATAAACAGAGCACTAACATGACTTGATGTCACTTATAGAGGAAGAAACATGATTAGCATTTTTTAATGATGGATTTTGTCATGAGTTTTACCATGGTTCTGTGAGTTCTATTTACAGACAGCTGGGCATAAACAAGATCATTGGGATACAATGTCTTAGAACAGAGAGAGGAGTAACATTTCCCTTCTGCATTCTTACTCTACTTCTGAAACCTAATGGATACCAAAACAGTTTGACTGATTGAAGCAACTTACTTAGGCAGTTTAACAAGGTTCAGTTTGATGCTAGACCGCACCTGGAGTACTATGTGCAGTTTTGCTCTCCAAATTTGAGGAAGGATATTCTTGCTATTGAGGGCGTGCAGCGTAGGTTTACTAGGTTAATTCCCGGAATGGCGGGACTGTCATATGTTGAAAAACTGGAGCGACTAGGCTTGTATACACTGGAATTTAGAAGGATGAGAGGGGATCTTATCAAAACGTATAAGATTATTAAGGGGTTGGACACGTTAGAGGCAGGAAACATGTTCCCAATGTTGGGGGAGCCCAGAACAAGGGGCCACAGTTTAAGAATAAGGGGTAGGCCATTTAGAAAAGAGATGAGGAGAAACCTTTTCAGTCAGAGAGTTGTGAATCTGTGGAATTCTCTGCCTCAGAAGACAGTGGAGGCCAATTCTCTGAATGCATTCAAGAGAGAGCTAGATAGAGCTCTTAATGATAGCGGAGTCAGGGGGTATGGGGAGAAGGCTGGAACGGGGTACTGATTGAGAATGATCAGCCATGATCACATTGAATGGCGGTGCTGGCTCGAAGGGCTGAATGGCCTCCTCCTGCACCTATTGTCTATTGTCTATTGTCTATCTACATCAAAGGTTCAAAAACTGCACAGAAAATCTATTGCCTATCTTTGGACTTTAGAGATGCAGCGTGGAAACAGGCCCTTCGGCCCACTGAGTCCGTGACGACCAGCGATCACCCTGTACACTCGCACTATTCTACATACACTGGGGACAACTTACAATTTACAGAAGCCAATTAACCCACAAACCTTTATGTCTTTGAACTGTGGGAGGAAAAAGGAGCATCCAGAGAAAACCCATGTGGTCGCAGGGAGAACATCCAAAACTCCGTACAGAAAACTGGAAAGGGTACAGAGAAGATATACGAGGACGTTGCCAGGATTAGAGGGTGTGAGCTACAGGCAGAGATTGAGTAGGTTGGGTCTCTATTCCTTGGAGCGCAGGAGGATGAGGGGTGATCTTATAGAGGTGTATAAGATCATGAGAGGAAGAGATCGGGTAGATGCACAGAGTCTTTTGCCCAGAGTAGGTGAATCAAGGACCAGAGGACATAGGTTTAAGGTGAAGGTGAAAAGATTTAATAGGAATCTGAAGGTTAACTTTTTCACACAAAGAATGGTGGATGTATGGAACAAGCTGATAGAGGGGGTAGTTGAGGCTGGGACTGTCCCAACATTTAAGAAGCGGTTAGACAGGCACATGGATGGGACAGGTTCGGAGGGATATGGACCAAATGCTGGCAGCTGGGACTAGTGTAGCTGGAACATGTTGGCTGGTGTGGGAAGTTGGGCCGAAGGGCCTGTTTCCACACTGCCTTACTCTATGGCTATGACTATGACTTTAAAACACCCATAGTTAGGATGAAACCTGGATCTTTGGCGCTGAGAGGCAGCAACTCTATCGTTGCACCACCGTGCAGCCTTGCTGACAACACGGGAGTAGGTATGTAGTCTGTCTGACCCTATTGAAGTTTGTGTCCACAACTCAGCTGGTTTGCAACCTCGTCCACTGGTGAACTGGTACGCGTGGTAAATTGTCCCTCTGTCCTTGTTCCCCAGCGCTAACATGAATCGTCTCACCGGGTGCAACTACCTGCTGCAGTCAGTCCGTGCAGTCTCAGTCCCAAAGTACCTTTAGTGAGTGTTCCTTCTCGTGCTGCAGCACCCGGAGATATTCAACATCCGGATAACATGGGTGAGAAGTGGACCAGAGTTTGGCTGCCATTTGGGGAAAAGAGTAAAGGAGGAATTCTGCGAGACCAAGGTCAGAGATTTTTCTGACATCACCAATGGCCATTGCTATGACATACCCCAACATCTTATAGAAACACATCAATTCTAAAAGGACTGGACAAGCTCGATGCAGGAAACATGTTCCCAATGTTGGAGGAGTCCCTAACACAGTCTAAGAATAAAGGGGAGGCCATTTGAAACTGAGGTGAGAAAAAACTTTTTCGCCCAGAGAGTTGTGAATTTGTTGAATTCTCTGCCACAGAAGGCAGTGGTGGGCGATTCACTGGATGAATTTAAAAGAGAGTTAGATAGAGCTCTAGGGGCTAGTGGAATAAAGGGATATGGGGAGAAGGCAGGCACGGATTACTGATAGTGGATGATCAGCCATGATCACAATGAATGGCGGTGCTGGCTCGAAGGGCCAAATGGCCTCCTCCTGCACCTATTTTCTATGTATATGTTTCTATCATCCTCCCAGAGACAGATTTAGATTTTTAGATTTAGAGATACAGCGCGGAAACAGGCCCTTCGGCCCACCAGGTCCGCGCCGCCCAGCGATCCCCGCACATTAACACTATCCTACACACACTAGGGACAATTTTTACATTTACCCAGTCAATTAACCTACATACCTGCACGTCTTTGGAGTGTGGGAGGAAACCGAAGATCTCGGAGAAAACCCACGCAGGTCACGGGGAGAACGTACAAACTCCGTACAGACGGCGCCCGTAGTCAGGATCGAACCTGAGACTCCGGCGCTGCATTCGCTGTAAGGCAGCAACTCTACAGCTGCGCCACCGTGCAGCTCTACCAGTTTACGTCTGTTAATTTTAATAATTTACAACTTTCTTTTGTGAAAAGAAATACGTCAATGGAAGCACTGATAGGTTTTAGTGCCAGTGTTGCAGGTTGTGTGTGTGGTCTACAATGGAGTGCACAGTGTGAGTGAAAAGATAAGCATTTTTAAAAGTTTTTCGTTTTTGGAGATACAGCGCAGAAACAGCCCCTTCAGCCCACC
The DNA here is from genome assembly GCF_053455715.1 of Rhinoraja longicauda. Classification (NCBI taxonomy): domain Eukaryota; kingdom Metazoa; phylum Chordata; class Chondrichthyes; order Rajiformes; family Arhynchobatidae; genus Rhinoraja; species Rhinoraja longicauda. The sequence continues at coordinate 6,468,070 of NC_135956.1, forward strand.
AAGTCTGCATCGACCAGCACATTAACACTTTCCTGCACACACTATGGACAATTTACACTAATACCAAGCCAATTAATCTGCAAACCTGCACGTCTTTGGAGTGTGGGAGGAAACCGAAGATCTCGGAGAAAACCCACGCAGTCACGGTGAAAACATACAACACAAACTTTTTTACCAAGTGTACAAACCCAAGCCAATTAACTTACAAACCTGTACGTCTTTGGAGTGTGGGAGGAAACTGAAGATCTCTGAAAATACCCACGCAGGTCATGGGGAGAACGTACAAACTCCGGAACGTGCAGACAACACCCGTAGTCGAGATCAAACCCGAGTCTCTGGTGCAGCAACTCTACCGCTGCGCCACCGTGCCAAAGGATCTAGCTTTGTTGAAATGCTTTGCTCTACTTTTGTTAAATTATTTGGCACACTTGTATTCTCCATATAACACCTTTCAAACGGCTTAACTCACGGCACTTTTCAATGAATTTCTACTGACATCCATGCAATCTTCAGTAATAAATTGTCTCTCCACTCTTGTGTTAGCTTATAAATAGTTAATGCTGTTTGCTATATTTGACATTGTGTCACATACTCCTGTCCAAATTATTTATAGGGGAAAATATAATTGCTTAATTCCTTCCAAAAATTATTCAGTAAACTCCAATATTTGTTGTGTATCAAAGATCTGAGTCGAGAGGGTTTGACTTACGATAGAGACACAAAGGCACAATACAGACCGCCCGACCACCCCGACGTGCAGTGGCAGCGTCCTTGCCTTTGCCCGCCCCGAATCGCGGGGGCTTGGGTCGGCTCGCTGCCGACCTTTCACCGACCGGCGCGGCCTGGAACGTAGCAACTTCAACAGCCTGACCGCGGGAGAAGACGGCAGGGGAAGAGAAAAGACATTCTGGCCTTCCATCACAGTGAGGAGGGGACTGGAGGAGACTCACTGTGATGGATGTTTCTTTTTTTTTGTTTCATGTTGGTTTGTGATTGTGTGTGTTATTGCTTACTTTTATTGCTCTTATTGTTGGACTGTGGGTGACGAAATCTCGTCCTAAAGACTTGTTTTTTTGGATGACAATAAAGGTTATTCTGATTCTGATTTTGAAGTGCTGGAGTAACTCAGCAGGTCAGGCAGCATCTCTGGAGAAAAGGAATGGGTGACGTTTCGGTGCGAGACCCTTCTTCAGACTTACGATACATTGTGGTGCTGGATACTGCAATTAGTTGAGAATTTGCTGCTTTCAGTCACGGATGAACTTTTAATAGCTTTATCCATCTCGGGTCATAAAATCCTGAAAGGAAATCTGGAGCAGGCCATCCAAACCCATATAGTTGATCGACCATTGCAATTATAATAGCTGACCTTTTACATCAGCAAACTTTCCTACGCAAACCTCGTACTCTTTGATTCCCTTAATATATAAAACCTATCATGTTCTGCTTGAATATACCCACTGACTGAGCCTCCAGAGTCCTCTTGGGTGGAGAATTCATAAGAGTCACCACTCATTTGGTGAAGAAATCTCTGACCCAAATGGCTCAACCATTATTGTGAGCCTGTGAATCTTGATTCTGGACAGCCAGCATCATCGCTCCATTTACTCTGTCATGTCTCCTGATAAGTGTAGGAAGGAATGGTAAATGCTGGTCGAGACCAAAGATAGACACAAAAATGTGGAGTAACCCAGCGAGTCAGACAGCATCGCCAGAGAAAAGGAATGGGTGACTTTATGTCGACTGAAGAAGGGTCTCGACCCAAAATGTCACCTATTCTTTTTCTCCAGAGATGCTGTCTGATCCGCTGAGTTACTCTAGGTTTTTGTGTCTATCTTCATGTCTCATGATAATATTGTTGCAACTGCCTTCATTAACCCATTTGTATTCACCTTATCAGATATATTCCCTTTCTTCCACCCGTCCCTCCCCCACCTTCTCTGCTGTTGAAAAGTAACTTGTCTCACTTTCACAGATCTGACAAATTATTGGCACTGAAATGTTAACTGTTTCTCTTTTCTCAGATCTGCTGAGTGTTACCAACATTTTCTGTTTTAATTTCATTCTGTTTTTATTTCAAAGGGCGGTCACAATGGCGCAGCGGTAGAGTTGCTGCCTTATGGTGAACGCAGCGCTGGAGACCCGGGTTCGACCCGACTACGGGAGCTGTCCGTACGGAATTTGTACGTTCTCCCCGCGATCTGCGTGGGTTTTCTCCGAGATCTTTGGTTTCCTCCCGCGCTTCAAAGACGTGCAGGTTTGTAGGTAAATTGGCTTGGTAAATGTAAAAAAAAATTGTTACCTAGCGGGTACAGTGTAGTGTTAATGTTCAGGGATCGCTGGTCGGCGCGGACCCGGTGGGCCGAAAGGGCCTGTTTCTGTGCTGTAGTTCTAAACTAAACTAAACTAAACTTTCTAGCATCTTTATGTTTTTTTCAATTTCATATTGGGTAAAAATTTAAGCTTCAGTGGGATCACAACTCATTCTCTAAGGTACACTTTACTTAATATTTCCTCACAGGACAAACTATCTGTCCCAGAAATCAGGCTGAGCAGCTGATAGATCTGCTGCTTGCAGCAGCAGCACACGTAGGTTTTAATCATAGTGTAAGAAAATAACTGCAGATGCTGGCACAAATCAAAGGTATTTATTCACAAAATGCTGGAGTAACTCAGCAGGTCAGGCAGCATCTCAGGAGAGAAGGAATGGGTAACGTTTCGGGTCGAGATCCTTCTTCAGACTGATGGACGTTTCGGGTCGAGACCCTTCTTCAGTCTGAAGAAGGGTCTCGACCCGAAACGTCACCCATTCCTTCTCTCCTGAGATGCTGCCTGACCTGCATTACTCCAGCATTTTGTGAATAAATTGGTTTTAATCATTATCGTTGGTGCTACTGCATCAGTGTGGAGTTTACATGATATTCCTGTGATCATATGGATTACCCACAGGTGCTCTCGATTTCTCCCACATCCCACAGATAACTTAATTGGATACTGAAAAAACTGCCGCTTGTGTGTAGGTGAATGTATTGGGAGGGAATTGATGAGAACGTGGGGAGAATTAAATGGAATTAACCCAGATTAATATAAACAGTTGCTGTTGGTCAACTGGGACATGGAGGACTGATGGGCCTATTTCTGTGCTGTATCTCCCTCTCACCCAATCTGATAAACCACAATTGCATTTCCTATACTGCTTGTACATCCACCCTTCACAATATTCCAGATGAAGTCTCACTGGTGCCTTATATAATTATAGTCACGAGTCAAGAGTGTTTTTATTGTCATATGACCCACATAGAACAAGGAAATTCTTACTTGCAGCAGCACAACACAATATGCAAACATAGTGCACCGTAAACTATGTAATAATCGAGAAAAAAAGTCCAGTGTGTATATATACATACATGTATACACGCACACACATCTTGTCGGTACGCATCACAACCTGGTTTGGGACCATCTCCATCCAAGACCACAGAAATTGCAGAGAGTCGTGGACATTCGTGGACCATCACATGAATCAGCTACCCTTCCATTGACTCCGTCTACACTTCACACTGCCTTGGCAAGGCCGCCGGCATTATTAAGGACCAATCTCACCCAGGTCACTCCCTCTCCTCCCCTCTCCCACCAGGCAAGGGATATAGAACTTTGAAAAGGCACACCACCAGATACAGGAACAGTTTCTTCCCAACTGCTATCAGGCAACTGAACAGTCGGGGTTATTGGGGTTATCCATTGGGGTTTTCCAGGGAGATTATGTCCATGTCTTTGGTCCCACCGCAATTGGACCATGGCAATTGGAAACTTTCCCATTCAGTTGTCCATTCCAGTTCCTCCCCAGGCCTCAGATATATCCTTAACCCTGGCACCAGGCAAGCAACCTGGCCTGCAGGACTTCAACAGTACGTATGAGGTTATAAAGGATGAGGTTAGAAGTTAATGATAAAATAGGCCAAAGTCAGCATGGCTTTGTGCAGGGCGGTCTTGCTTGTCAAATTTGCTGGAATTCTTTGAAGAAGAAGCAGCAGGACAGACAAAGTAGAGTCAGTAGATGTTGTTTACCCAGATTTCAGGAAGCATTTGACAAGGTGCCACATGTGAAGCTACAAAGGAAGATGAGAGCCCACGGAATCAAAGGGCAGATACTAGCATGGATAGCAGGTTGGCTAGGCGGCAGAATGCAAAGAGTGGCAATAAAGGGGTCTTTTTCTGGTTGGCTGCCAGATTAGTGGAGTTCCGCAGGGGTCGGTGCTGGGGCCGCTGCTCTTCACATTGTATATTAATGATTTGGACGAGGGGATTGTAGGCTTTGTGGTCAAGTTTGTGGATGATACGTAAATAGGTTGAGGGGCAGGTAGTGCAGAGAAAGCAGGGACTCTGCAGAAGGACTTGGACAGGTCGGGAAAGTGCGCAGAGAACTGGCAGAAGGAATATAACGTATCAAAGTGCGGAGTCATGCATTTTGATAGTAGGAATAAAGGCGTAGATTATTTTCTAAATGGGGAGATAATCCAGAAATCGGAGGTGTAAGGGGACTTGGGAGTGCTGGTGCAGGACTCTCAAAACGTTAATCTGCAAGTCGAATCGGTAGTAAAGACAGCAAACGCAGTGCTGCCATTTCATTCGAGAGGGCTAGAATACAAAAACAGGGATGTCATGCTGAGGCTGTACAAGGCGCTGGTAAGACTGCATTTGGAATATTGTGAGTAATTATGGGCCCCATATCTGAGGAAGGATGTGCTGGCTCTGGAGAGGGTCCAGAGGAGATTTACAAGAATGATCCCAGGAATGAGTGGGTTAACATCTGATAAGCGTTTGTCGGCACTGGGCCTGTACTTGCTGGAGTTTAGAAGACTGAAGGGGTACTTCATTGAAACGTATAGAATAGTGAAAGGCTTAGATGGAGTGAATGTGGAGAGGATGTTTCCACTAGTAGGAGAGTCTAGGACTAGAGGTCATAGCCTCAGAATTAAAGGACGTTCTTTTAGGAAGGAGATGAGAAGAAATTTCTTTAGTCAGAGGGTGGTGAACCTGTGGAATTTATCACAGAAGGCTGTGGAGGACAGGTCAGTGGAGATTTGTAAGGCAGAGATAGATAGATTCTTGATTAGTGTGGATGTCAGAGGTTATGGGGAGAAGGCAGGAGAATGGGGTTAGAAGGGAGAGATAGATCAGCCATGCTTGAATGGCGGAGTAGACATGATGGGCCGAATGGCCTAATTCTGCTCCTATCACATGACTTTATGACCTTATGGTCTCCCTTACTATCCTTTTCCCAATCGTTGCTTCTTTTCGTTCCCCCAACTAATTGACCCCTGCACCACGGTGGATCAGTTTGCTTATCCTTTCTGCAATTCCAGCTCTTCTCCACACAGACTGCATGACCTGCATCCCTCTTGGTCGAGTGCAAGGCTGAAGCTCATTTGATATCAACTTCTGGTTCTCCATACGTGCCTGGTGGTCAGATTCTCCTAATGATTTTGACTGACAGATTCTTCGGCACCACACTGAAGGGTCGTGAAGTGTTCAAGTACCATTCCCCCTTCATGATGCAAAGAGGTGTCCACACTTCAGACTCCAGATCATCAATTCCGAGCAAAAATTCATCAAATTGCATCAAACTTTCTTTGGGCACCATGGATTAGAACGACGATAAACTCCATCAGTTTGCAGATATTACCATCGCACTGCAACGTATCCTATGCACTGCTACACATAGGCATGGCACAGTGAGGCACCAGAGGAGTTGCTGACTTACAGCGCTTGCAATGCCAGTACCCGGGTTCCATCCCAACTACGGGCGCTGTTCGTACGGAGTTTGCACGTTCTCCCCGTGAACGCCTGGGTTTTCTCCGAGATCTTCGGTTTCCTCCCACACTCCAAAGATGTACATGTTTGTAGGTGAATTGGCTTGGTATAATTGTAAATCGTCCCGAGTATGTGTAGGATAGTGTTAATGTGCTGGGATCGTCGGTCGGTGCGGAACTTGGTGGGCCGAAGAGCCAGTTTCCGCGCTGCATCTGTAAACTAAACTAAACTAAATAAACAAAGGTATTTATTCACAAAATGCTGGAGTAACTCAGCAGGTCAGGCAGCATCTCGGGAGAGAAGGAATGGGTGACGTTTCGGGTCGAGACCCTTCTTCAGACTCGACCCGAAACGTCACCCATTCCTTCTCTCCCGAAATGCTACCTGACCTGCTGAGTTACTCCAGCATTTTGTGAATAAATACCTTCGATTTGTACCAGCATCTGCAGTTATCTTCTTATACTAAATAAACAAAACCTTCTTTAAATCAATTAAGCCGTACGAGGAATTTGGTTTACTTTTTAAATGTAACTCTGCCATTGGTTACACCTCACCAAAGCCCCTTTAGCAGGTTGTGCTAAATTTATGTGGTGTCTTAACAGATATCAAATGTTTTATAAATTGTGGTTTCACATGTTCAGAATCGGCAGATTCAGACAATCAGTCCCAGCTATTTGTTCAATTACCTGGGAAGGCACTCTTTTTTCTTTAACCATTTTATACTTACTGTTCAGCATGGCAAATGCATAAAAAATGATGCTCAAAACATAGAAACATAGACAATAGGTGCAGGAGGAGGCCATTTGGCCCTTCGAGCCAGCACCGCCATTCACTGTGATCATGGCTGATCATTCTCAATCAGTAACCCGTGCCTGCCTTCTCCCCATACCCCCTGATTCCACTAGCCCCTAGAGCTATAGGGGGGGAGAGAGGGGGGAGGGAGGTTATACTGAAAACTTATACTGAAATAACCAAACAAAAGAAAGACAATGTAATCTTCCTCTTACTCACCAAAGTTCATACTTGTCTTGTCATACTAAAACATGTCAGGTCTTAGCAGAACCCACAGTCTTATAGTCAGCTCAGGTGATTAATTGTTCATTTTCTATTCTTTAATTAATTTCCTTCATGTGAAAATGCATTCATTGACTTTTCTGTCTTTTAATAATCCACCATATTGCTATCTAATATGAATCCTGTTGAACCTGACATCCCAGGCAATTTTCTTCATGTTTATTCCTAATCGTTAATTTGGTGCTCGACTAATGTGAATAATAAACAGGCTGGAAAGTTTGGAAAATTTACCAAGAAAGTCTTGAAAGTTGGATTTATCTTTTCTGTGCGTGTCATATTATTGAAACCTTAAGGCACTAAATCCCTTCCCACTCATGTTTAACAGGTGCGTTTGAAATCCAGTTTCTTGCATCAATGAAGGACAAAAAATGCTGCAATGAATCAGAGAGCAATATCCATTTGCCTCTGTCTTTTGGTCATTTCAGCAGAGCTCCGCGAGTGCAATGTGCTGTTTGCTTTCAGGCTTGGTTCAATCCATCTGAACTAATTAGACTTCATACTCAATTGGTAGGTAGCTTTAGATCAGGTTTTCAGAGAAAGTTTACAGCGATGGCAAGTATTGATTTTTCTACATTTTTACAGAATAATAGAGAATATAAATGTGCCCTGATCAAAATGGCTCCATTCCAAACAGATTTTCAGAACGTAAAAAAGTCAATTTAATAAAGACCATTCATCTCCTTGAAATGGCTCCTTATGCCATTGTAACTCACCCATTTTAGCATTCAATTGAATTCTGAACATACTTAATGCTTTTATCTCCTGTTCTCTGCCTGGCAAATTATTTTAAACATATTTCTCTTCACAAATGTACGCAGAAGGGCGGCACTGTGGCGCAGCGGTAGAGTTGGTGCCTTACAGCGCTTGCAGTGCCGGAGACCCGGGTTCCATCCCGACTGCGTCTGTGCGGAGTTTGTACGTTCTCCCTGTGGGTTCTCCTGCGGGTTTTCTCCGAGATCTTCGGTTTCCTCCCTCACTCCGAAAATGTACAGGTTTGTAGGTAATTTGGCTTGGTGTAAATGTGATTGTCCCTAGTGTGTGTAGGATAGTGCTAATGTGCGGGGATCGCTGGTCGATGCGGACTCAGTGGGCCAAAGGGCCTGATTCCGCTCTGTATCTCCAAACTAAACTAAGAAGAGATCTGGCTCCATCTGGACCCAACTTAATGTAAGATTTGATGTATTCATTGATTTTTTTTATGCTGAGAAAAAAAATTTCAATTATGCAAGAAGATTAATGACAAGAATCATAAAATTTGATATACTTTTGATTTAGTTACTTTTGTACTTTAGACTTTTTTAAAAAGTTGCAAGTAACTGCACTATTAAATTCAAGTAGCTTTCAAGTTTACAATCTGGGAGAATTCATCTGCTTTATTCTGTGTTGCAACAAAGACACATGAAAGATCTATGGAAGTAACTTACATTGAAGAGTGATGTGCTTGTAGTTTCTAGGTTATCACACAATCAGCTCAATAGACAATAGAAAATAGACAATAGGTGCAGGAGTAGGACATTCGGCCCTTTGAGCCAGCACCACCATTCAATGTGATCATGGCTGATCATTCTCAATCAGTAACCCGTTCCTGCTTTGTCCCCATACCCCCTGACTCCGCTATCCTTAAGAGCTCTATCTAGCTCTCTCTTGAATGTATTCAGAGAATTGGCCTCCACTGCCCTCTGAGGCAGAGAATTCCACAGATTCACAACTCTCTGACTAAAAAAGTTTTTCCTCATCTCTGTTCTAAATGGCCTACCCCTTATTCTTAAACTGTGGCCCCTGGTTCTGGACTCCCCCAACATTGGGAACATGTTTCCTGCCTCTAACATGTCCGACCCCTTAATAATCTTATACGTTTCGATAAGATCCCCTCTCATCCTTCTAAATTCCAGTGTATACAAACCTAGTCGCCCCAGTCTTTCAACATATGACAGTCCCGCCATTCCGGGAATTAACCTAGTAAACCTACGCTGCACGCCCTCAATAGCAAGAATATCCTTCCTCAAATTTGGAGACCAAAATTGCACACAGTACTCCAGGTGCGGTCTCACTAGGGCCCTGTACAACTGCAGAAGGACCTCTTTGCTCCTATACTCAACTCCTCTTGTTATGAAGGCCAACATTCCATTGGCTTTCTTCACTGCCTGCTGTACCTGCATGCTTCCTTTCAGTGACTGATGCACTAAGACACCCAGATCACGTTCTACGTCCCCTTTTCCTAACTTGACACCATTCAAATAATAATCTGCCTTCCTATTCTTACCACCAAAGTGGATAACCTCACACTTATCCACATTAAACTGCATCTGCCATGCATCTGCCCACTCACACAACCTGTCCAAGTCACCCTGCAACCTCATAGCATCTTCCTCACAGTTCACACTGCCACCTAGCTTTGTATCATCGGCAAATTTGCTAATGGTACTTTTAATCCCTTCATCCAAGTCATTGATGTATATTGTAAATAGCTGCGATCCCAACACCGAGCCTTGCGGTACCCCACAAGTCACTGCCTGCCATTCTGAAAGGGACCCATTTATCCCCACTCTTTGCTTTCTGTCTGTCAACCAACTTTCTATCCATGTCAGTACCCTACCTCCAATACCATGTGCTCTAATTTTGCCCACCAATCTCCTATGTGGGACCTTGTCGAAGGCTTTCTGAAAGTCGAGGTACACCACATCCACCGGCTCTCCCCTGTCAATTTTCCTAGTTACATCCTCAAAAAATTCCAGTAGATTAGTCAAGCACGATTTCCCCTTCGTAAATCCATGCTGACTCGGAACGATCCTGTTACTGCGATCCAAATGCTCCGCAATTTCGTCTTTTATAATTGACTCCAGCATCTTCCCCACCACTGATGTCAGATGAACTGGTCTATAATTTCCCGTTTTCTCTCTCCCTCCCTCCTTTCTTGAAAAGTGGGATAACATTAGCCACCCTCCAATCCACAGGAACTGACCCGGAATCTATAGAACATTGGAAAATAATTACTAATGCGTCCACAATTTCTAGAGCCACCTCTTTAAGCACCCTGGGATGCAGACCATCAGGCCCTGGGGATTTATCAGCCTTGAGTCCCATTAGTCTACCCAAAACTTTTTCCTGCCTAATGTGGATTTCCTCCAGTTCCTCTGTCACCCTAGGATCTCTGGCCACTAGAACATCTGGGAGATTGTTTGTATCCTCCTCAGTGAAGACAGATCCAAAGTACCGGTTCAACTCTTCTGCCATTTCCTTGTTCCCCATAATAAATTCCCCAGCTTCTGTCTTCAAGGGACCCACATTTGCCTTGACTATTTTTTTCCTCTAAAAAAGCTTTTACTATCCTCCTATATATTATTGGCTAGTTTACCTTCGCACCTCATCTTTTCTCCCCGTATTGCCTTTTTAGTTATCTTCTGTTGCTCTTTAAAAGAGTCTCAATCCTCTGGCTTCCCACTCTACTTTGCTATGTTATACTTCCTCCCTTTTATTTTTATGTTGTCCTTGACTTCCCTTGTCAGCCACTTACTCCCCTTAGAATCTTTCCTCCTCTTTGGGATAAATTGATCCTCCAACTTCTGCATTATTCCCAGGAATACCTGCCATTGCTGTTCCACAGTCTTCCCTGCTAGGGCCTCCTTCCAGTCAATTTTGGCCAACTCCTGCCTCATGCCTCTGTAATCCCCTTTGCTATACTGTAATACTGACACCTCCGATTTTCCCTTCTCCCTCTCCATTTGTAGAGTAAAACTGATCATATTGTGGTCACTGCCTCCTAATGGCTCATTTACCTCGAGTCCCCTTATCAGGTCAGGTTCATTACATAACGCTAAATCCAGAATTGCCTTCTCCCTGGTAGGCTCCAGTACAAGCTGTTCTAAGAATCCATCTCGGAGGCACTCCACAAACTCTCTTTCCTGGGGTCCATTACCAACCTGATTTTCCCAGTCTACCTGCATGTTGAAATCTCCCATGACCACCGTAGCATTACATTTGTGACATGCCAATTTTAGCTCCTGATTCAACTTGCACCCTATGTCGAGGCTACTGTTTGGGGGCCTGTAGATGACTCCCATTAGGGTCTTTTTACCCTTACAATTCCTCATCTCTATCCATACTGATTCTACATCTCCTGATTCTATGTCACTCCTTGCAAGGGAGTGAATATCATTCCTTACCAACAGAGCTGCCCCGCCCCCTCTCCCCACCTGCCTGTTTTTTCTGTACGTTGTGAACCCCTGAATATTCAGCTTCCAGCCCTGGTCCTCTTGTAGCCATGTCTCAGTGATTCCCACAACATCATACTTTCCAGTGTCTAACTGAGCCTCAAGCTCATCCACTTTATTTCCTATACTTCGCGCATTTAAATACAACACTTTAACCGGTATTTACCTCCCCTCTCACACCGGTCACAATTGGCCCTGACCTTACTCTCATATCCCTTCTAGAACTTCCCTTCCCATTCATACGAGAGTCCTTTACAGTTTCTCCTGTATTCGCTTCCCCTTTAACTCCATCTCCATATTCCCAATTCGTCAACCCCTCCCCCCCACTACTTAGTTTAAAGCCACGCTTGTAGCACTAGCAAACCTGCCTGCCAGAATGTTGGTCCCCCTGCTGTTAAGGTGTAACCCATCCCTTTTGTACAGGTCACCCCTACCCCAGAAGAGATCCCAGTGGTCCAGAAATCTAAATCCCTGCTCCCTGCACCAGCCCCTCAGCCATACATTCATATCCCCGATCAATCTGTTCCTGCCCTCACCAGCACGAGGTACAGGCAGCAGTCCAGAGATAACCACCCTCGACATCCTACTTCTCAGTCTTCTTCCTAACTCCCTAAACTCACGCTGCAGTATCTCCTTCCTCTTCCTCCCGACGTCATTCGTGCCCACATGCACAACTACCTCCGGTTGATCACCTTCCCTCGCTAGGATGTTCTGAAGCCGCTCCGTGATGTCTTGAACCCTGGCACCAGGGGGGCAACAAACCATCCTCGACTCCCGCCATCCGCCACAGAATCTACTGTCCGTACCTCGGACAATGGAGTCACCCACTACTATCTCCACCAACCTCCACCAACATACATGTTTTCTGGTAATTTATTTAATTTGTAGTTAAGTTTAGTTTAGAGATACAGGCCCTTCAGCAAACCGAGCCCGCACTGACCAGCGATCCCCGCACACTAACACTATCCTACACGCACTAGGGACAATTTACACCTACACCAAGCCAATTAACCTACAAACCTGTATGCGTTTGGAGTGTGGGAGGAAACTGAAGATCTCGGAGTAAACCCACGTGGTCACGGGGAGAACGTACAAACTCCGTACGGACAGCACCCGCAGTCAGGATCGAACCGGGTTTCCCGGTGCTGCAAGGGCTGTAAGGCAACAACTCTACTGCTGCGCCACTTTGCTTATAACACTTTGCAAAATATGCTTCTCTAGTTGTCAACAAAATAGTGACTGCATTGCAAACAATTTATTACTTTTAAACAATCAAAGCATTTGGAAGACCCACTGGATTTTTATAAAGGGGAAATTTTAAAAGAGAAAACTCCATTGTATAATTCATGTTATGCAATTTTGCACGAATCAAGAAGAATCATCACATCCAGTTTAGTTTAGTTTAGTTTAGAGATACAGCGCAAAAACAGGCCCTTTCGGTCCGCCGGGTCCACATTAACCAGCGATCCCCGCACATTAACACTATCCTACGCCCACTAGGGGCAATTTTTACATTTACCAAGCCAATTTATCTACATAACCATAACCTGTACGTCTTTGGAGTGTTGGTCTCAGTTTTCAAAGATCTCGGAGAAAACCTACGCAGGTCACGGGGAGAACGTACAAACTCCGTACAGACAGCACCCGTAGTCAGGATCGAACCTGGGTCTCCAGCGCTGCATTCGCTGTAAGGCAGCAACTCTACCGCTGTGCCACCGTGCCGCCATGATCTAACTCCAAGCTTCAGATTATCCATATCCTCCTGGCCTTCGTACCATTCGCCTCTCATGCGTCATAACTGTGACAGCTGTTTGAAATTATTTTCGCGATTCTAAATTACATTCCAGGTGACCAAACACAATTTCAATCGTTTACGCGGGATCACTGTATTTCAATGGGGTGACAAGTGAAAAACAGTTTCAAAGCAATGACACTTTCAGAATGAAGTTACATGTCAGCTGAGGGAGATAAAACATCCCACCATCTGATCTCTGCTCAAGCTAAGCTGACAAGCTGAGCATATTACAAGAAATAGCATATATAAACAACCAAGTCCTTTGATATTCATTCTAACTCACTCAATAATTTTTGATCATTTTCATTTCTAAAAGTTCAACTTACAAACCTGCATATTAGACACCAATTTTACCCCAGCACTCTGCATATACACCTCTCAGCCAAAACATTCTGACCTGATGAGCCAAAACATTATGCCCACCTGCCTAATATGCTGTTGGTCCTCCGTGTGCAGCCCCATACGCAGCAGGGTGCGATGCACTGTGTATTGTGACACATTCCTCCCGTGACCACCAGTAAAAATTTTTGTGACTTGTGCCACAGTCGACCTTCTGTCGGTTCGGACCAGACGGGATAGCCTTCGTTGCCCTCGCGCATCGATGAGCCTTGGGCGCCCAACACCCTGCCTGTCGCCGGTTTGTGGTTTGTCCATCCTCGGACCACTGTCGGTAGGTACTCACCACTGCTGACCGGGAGCACCCCACAAGCCTTGCCGTTTCAGAGATGCTCTGACCCAGTCGTCTGGCCATAGCAATTTGGCCCTTGTCAAAGTCGCTCAGGTCTTTACTCCTGCCCATTTCTCCTGCATCCAACACATCAACTTGAAGAACTGACTGTTCACTTGCTGCCTAATATACCCCACCCCTTGACAGGTGCCATTGTAACAAGATAATCAATGTTATTCACTTCGCCTGTCAGTGGTCATAATGTTTTGGCTGATCGGTGTAAAAGCCCTACGGACTGTTCACAACTGCAGGTGTTCCGAGAAGACATGTTTGTACCAACAAACTCCTCCCTCTCTCCATTTTACAACTTGCACATTCTTACTGTTTGGTTCCCTCAGCCAAAGTTAAACATTTTGATTAAATTCTTGAATTGTGGGCCATAAGCTGTCTTTTATCGTGTAGCTACCTGTACACGTGTCCGTAACAGCTGCTCATCAAGCTGTCCGCGCTGTCAGCTCTAAAGCATCTTGAAGAGGAAATCAGTCATTGTGGGTAATCACTCCCTCTTCCACCCACAAGCTGGAGACGGTGTTTTCCACAATAATGGAAGGCAGTCAGCCAAACAGTAATAAGATGCTGCCAGCACCATCAAACCGGTCTGAAGAAGGGTCTCGACCCGAAACGTCACCCATTCCTTCTCTCCAGAGATGCTGCCTGACCCGCTGAGTTACTCCTGCTTTTTGTGTCTACCATCAGAACATCTGTGTTGCTTTTGAAGCATTGACATTGCAAAGCTTCTGACAATTACACAAAGCAAAATCAGCAGTTTTGCAGACATTTACAAGCATAATCCAAGTATTTATAGACAATAGACAGTAGACAATACTGGAGGCCAGTATCCGAGCCAGAACCGCCATTCACTGTGATCATGACTGATCATTCACAATCAGTACCCCGTTCCTGCCTTCTCCCCATACCCCTTGACTCCGCTATCTTTAAGGGCTCTATCTAGCTCTCTCTTGAATGCATTCAGAGAATTGACCTCCACTGCCTTCTGCGGTTTTTCCTCATCTCCGTTCTAAATGGCCTACCCCTTATTCTTAAACTGTGGCCCCTGGTTCTGGACTCCCCCCCCAAAAAAAACCAACAATTTTGTTATATCAATCTACAGGACCACAGGGTAACATTTTTTCCTTTATTTTTAAATCATAGAGTTTTTATTTGTCAGCTTGTATTTGAAAAGAATATTCTGCTATTCTCATGCTTTACATGCTAGACTTACAGAAATCAATAATAGTGCAAAGTGTCGGTAAATTGAAACTTCATGAACAGATTGAGATGCTTCAATCAATGAGCAGATCTCGGGTAAAAAAGTGCCCTTTAAATAAGCTACAAATTATTGCTTTGTCAAAACAAGACTGTGACAAAAGTATTATATGATGAGTTGTATAACAAATTGTTGGCAGGCTTTTAAGATCAATACCTATGACAATATCACAAAGGTTTACCGAAAAATTCTTGCAGGAGGAGGTAGTCACAAAATGGCAGAGCAAATTAACTGTGCCATTAGTTTACCTGAGAAGATGGAAGAGCTGTGATGAATTTGACTTATGGACAACAGATCTCATTGCCTGTGCTAATCAAGTAAGGATTACCCCCATCAAGGGGAAGTCAATAGTCCTCAACCATTTCTTACATTCCTTCATTCATATTTACAGTAAATAATATCCAGACTGGTTGCATCATGCCCTGGTATGACAATTCCAATGTGCAGGAAAGCAAAAGGCTGTAGAGAGTGTTGGACTTAGCCCAGTCTTTCCCACCATGACACATGCCTCAAGGCATCTATCATCAAAGATCCCCACCATCCAGGCCATATGTTCTTCTTGCTGCTACCATTGTGCAGATGGTACAGACATCTGATGTCCAACACCACCAGGAACAGCTACTTCCCTCCAACTATCAGGTTCTTGAACCGAACGACACAATCCTTATCTAACCCCAATAATGTAGCCACCTCTTGCACTATCGTGGTCTTGTTTTTTGGGGGGTTCGTCAATGAATATCTATCAGGAACATTGATGTGCGTCAATGAATGCCTAAAGGTTGTTGTGCTGTACAGCTATCTTAACCCTTGTCAGACTGCAGCTTCCACACTCCCTCCCCTTTGTCGTGTAAAGGACAACAAAAGGTTTTGCCAGAGTTCGATGGCCCAGACTTTCTGGAACTCAGTAGTGATTATGTCGGGGGTGGTCAGTCGATGGGTCATGATGGAAAGGGATGTTCTCTGAGCTGTTTTAATGAGAGTGATTTTAACATGGGATTAACACAAAGCCCCCAATGCCCACTTTATGACAGAGCTGCCCCAACTCCCAGCAGCGAATGAGCCCCCAGGGTGAAGAAGGGCTTTGGTGTAGTTCCCTCCCAATCTTCTTGACCTTGTCGGCCTCCTTCTGGATGTGTGTGGCCAAGTCAGTGATGACAGCCAAGTCAATGAACCGGGAATGTGCTTCCAACATTCCCCACCAATAACGAACGGCACATTGTGCTGTACAACTATCTTAACCTTTGTCATACTGCAGCTTACACAGTACTGTCTAACCCCATTAGTTTGGACCGAACATCTCTTGCGCAGGATATCCAAAGACCCTGAAGGCTTTACAATCAATTTTAGGCCTATTGAATAATGCCGGAGCTTTTATTCATGAACATGCCCAAACTGGGCAAAATTTTATATGACGGAGGTGATCCAAAAAGTGAAAATGCCTTTGACTTCGCCCCAGGTGATAATGAGGCACTGGGAACAATTGATGAATAATACATTTTATTTATATAGCGCTTTTCATATACTCAAAGACGCTTTACAGAGATTTTGAGAACATAGGGAAATTAATAAATAGATAAATAAGTAAATAAATAAATGAACAGAGAAAGGAGACAGAAGGTGAGGTGACCTTCAGTGGTTGAAGGCAGTACTGAACAGGTGAGACTTCAGCAATGTTTTGAATGTGGTGAGTGTGGGGGAGTCTCTAACGGTTTGGGGTAGTGAGTTCCATAGGGTGGGAGCAGCGATGGAGAAAGCCCTGTCCCCCCAGGATCTGAGTTTAGTCCGGACGTGGGGGGATAGGAGATTGGCAGCGGCAGAGCGGAGGGTGCAGGTGGGAGTGTGCCTGTGGAGGAGGTCGGTCAGGTAGGATGGGGCCAGGTTATGGAGGGCTTTGTAGGTTATGAGGAGGATTTTGAGGAGGTTATGAGGAGGATTTTGTACTGGATTCTCTGGGGGATGGGGAGCCAACGGCATGAATGCAGTTCAATTAGTTTTAAAGCTCCAGATGAGAGACCTAACAAAGTTTTTTTTCTACGGCTCCATGCTTCTCTCAAATCTGCTAGATCCACCTACTATAACAAGGGTGAAGAAACACAAGCCCTATATACCGTGCCTTTTACATTTTCACTCAGGCAGCACAGACATTTACTAGCTGAGAGTGATATCTCACTAGGCTAAAGAAAGGACGCTGCAAGAAGACAAATCTATTAGCATGCAAACACTCTCTGCATCTCTGAAAAATAATAACACATTGCCAACAAACTTCAGTTCGGTAGGGAAAATGGCAAACGCAAGTAAAGGATGGGATTCTGCAATGGGAATATGTTCCGGAAAGCTATGACTTGCAACCTTTATCAATCATTGAGGATAAAAGACCATCTCTTCCAAGGCCTAATAGAGCACAACATCCTCTAAACTGATTGTGCTTTGAGATGTGGTACTGTGATGGATCAGCAACTCGAGCCCAGAAAGGCGAATCTCATAGGCTGCAGGTAGGAAATGGACGATAACAGGAAAGTTCTTATCCAAGACTAAATATGAATTTCATTAGTTACAGTTTCATCCTTCAGGGAACCATGCAGCATAATTCGCTGAGGCAAGAGCCCTAGAAATATGCACAAAGCAAGTGGCTGTAATTGAACCATTCTGATTTGCACTTACTCTCATTGTTCCAGAAATGCAGTGGAAAGGAACCTTCTTTTAGTTTTTAGTTTAGAGATACAGCACGGAAACAGGCGCTTCGAGTCAGCACCGACCAGCGATCCCCACATACTTACACTACCCTAAACACGCACGAGGGACACTTTACATTGATACCAGCCCAATTAACCTACAAACCTGCACGTCTTTGGAGTATGGGAGGAAACCGAATATCTCGGAGAAAACCCACGCGGGTCACGGGGAGAACGTACAAACTCCGTACAGACAGCACCCGTAGTCGGGAAGGAACCCGGGTCTCCGGCGCTGTGAAGCAGCAACTCTATCGCTGCGTCACTATGACACTCTTGTACAGTCAAACACTGGATGGCAAATCCTTGGAGGAAAACCACTTCCACCCTTGTCGGTGTGGGAGACTATTTATGAAATATTATTGAATTGCCCCCCCTGTGAAGGTGTTACATAACTTGGGATGGACTGCCAAGATATCGAAGGCAAATAGGATTTGGTAATCGGGAAGCCAGAAATGAATCCAAACTAAGGAGTCGCCGTGGACCCCTTGCTTTGGCTGACTCAGTCTCCCTGTTGTCAAATATTTGTACTCCCATTCCCATTCCCATACTGACCTCTCAGTCCAGGGCATCCTCAACTGTCAGAGTGAGGCCACACGCAAATTGGAGGATCAGCACCTCATATTTTGCTTGGGCAGCTTACAGCCCAGTGGGATGAATATTGATTTCTCTAATTTCAAGTAACCCTTGCATTCCCTCCTCTCTCTCTGCCCTTCCTCCATCCCAGCTGCCCTGTTAGTTTCACTTCATTTTCACTTTTTCCGCAGCCAACAATGAAGCATTGTGGGCTCCACCTTTTCTTGGCTATCGGTACCGCCTACGAATTATTCTGTACCTTTTCATACCTCTAGGTTCCCTCTCCCCGACTCTCAATCTGAAAAAGGGTCTTGACCTGAAACGTCACCTATTCCTTCTCTCCAGAGATGCTGCCTGTCCCGCTGAGTTACTCCAACATTTTGTGTCTATCTTCGGTTTAAACCAGCATCTGCAGTCTTTCCTACACCTTTCATTTGAATCTTGTGATGAGGGACCTTGCCAAATGCCTTATTAAAGTCCAAGAAGATAATGCCAACTGCTCTACCTTTATCAATCATCTACGTCATCTCCTCACAAAACTAATTCAAGTTTGTAAGGCTTGGTCTGCTGTGTACAAAAGCAGACTAACTGTTCTTAATGATCCCATTACCTTTCAAATGTGAGTAAATAATATCCCTAAGAATCTTCTCCAATAGTCTCCTTATCACCCATCACGGTCTGTAATTTCTTGGATTATCCTTATTTCCGCTGAACAAAAGCTACTCTCCAGTCCTCCTCTCCTGTGGCTCGAGATGATACATAGATCTTTGTCAAGGCCCCAGCAATCTCCCCTCCCGCCTTTCTCAATCACCTGCAACAGATTTCATCAGGCCTTGGGAACCTATCCACTTCAGCCCTGCATCCTTCTTGATCTCAAAATGTCCTAGAATACAAGTACATCTTGCACTGATCTCACTACTCTCCAAGATGGACACAAAATGTTGGAGTAACTCAGCGGTTCAGGCAGCATCTCGGGAGAGAAGGAATGGGGGACATTTCGGGTCGAGACCCATCTTCAGACTCAAGTCACCAATTCCTTCCCTCCTGAGAGGCTGCCTGACCCGCTGAGTTACTCCAGCATTTTTTGTCTAGATTTTTTAGATTTAGATATACAGCGCAGAAACAGGCCCTTCGGCCCACCGAGTCCGCGCCGCCCAACGATCCCCGCACATTAACACTATCCTACACACACTAGGGACAATTTTTACATTTACCCAGTCAATTAACCTACATACCTGTACGTCTTTGGAGTGTGGGAGGAAACCGAAGATCTCGGAGAAAACCCACGCAGGTCACGGGGAGAACGTACAAACTCCGTACAGACGGCGCCCGTAGTCGGGATCGAACCTGAGTCCCCGGTGCTGCATTCGCTGTAAGGCAGAAACTCTACCACTGCGCCACCTACCTTTGATCTGCAGTTATTTCCCTCACTATTCTCCATGTCCTTCTCCTTGATGAATACCGATGCAAAGTAGACATTTAGTACCTCACTTACATCTTCTGATGCCAAACACAAATTACTCCCTCTGCCCCCCCCTCCCTCCTGTAACCCATCTGTTTCTCATGCATGTTATGTGAGCGTAATGTATGCGAGTTAATGTAGCAGTTAGAACAGGATCATGCTCCTTTGCTTGCGTAATGTGTTACTAATGGTAAAGTTGTACAACGAGCTCAGTAGACCAGACTATAGAAAGAGAAAAAGAAAAGTTTGACCAAAGTGATCAGTTCCTATAGAGGCAGAAAGAAAGACCAAAATAAATTACCAAATGTCAGACTATTTAGTTCCTAATGTTCAAGATTCATCTACTTTGGAGACAGATTGCCTGCCTCTTGTGGACATTTGAAAGCCTTAAATGGTTTTGCAGGCTTTTTAAGTCTTCTACTTATTCACTTGATTGGAAATATATTTTGGCAATGCTGCTATATTGCTGGGTCAAAATCCAGAAATGCTCTGATGCTGATGTTTAGAGATACAGCGCGCAAACAGGCCCTTCGGCCCACCGAGTCCGCACCGGCCAACGATCCCCGCACATTAACATACCAGGGACAATTTACAATTACAATTTACAAATATAGTAAGTATACAAACACCAGCCAATTAACCTACAAACCTGTACGTCTTTGGAGTGTGGGAGGAAATCGAAGATCTCGGAGAAAATCCACGCAGGTCACGGGGAGAACGTACAAACTCTATACAGACAGCACCCGTCATCGGGATGGAACCCGGGTCTCCGGCGCTGCATTAGTTGTAAGGCAGCAGCTCTACCACTGCGTCACCGCGCCGCTGTGATGTCGAGACTTCATTGTCACTTGTACCTAGCTAGATGCAGTAATATTCTTTGTGTTTGCGTACAATGTACACAAAAGAGTCTCCACAAAGGTTCTGACAAAGATACAAAAAGACTATCTAATTCCTAATGTTCAAGATTCATCTAATTTGGAGACAGATTGCCTGCCTCTTGTGGACATTTGAAAGCCTTAAATGGTTTTGCAGGCTTTTTAAGTCTTCTACTTATTCACTTGATTGGAAATATATTTTGGCAACGCTGCTTTATTGCTGGGTCAAAATCCAGAAATGCTCTGATGCTGACGTTGATACTTCATTGTCACTTGTACTGAGCTGGATGCAGTGAAATTCTTTGTTTTTGCGTACAATGTGCACAAAAAAGTCGCCATAAAGCTGCCGACAAAGTTACAAAAAGTACTCATCCGTTTTTCATCTCCCCACTGTGTCCCCCTTTATTCTCAGCGCCCCCCACCCCACCCACCCCCACACTGGGTCCCCACTTGTTCTCAGCGCCCCCCACCCCATCCCCCCCCCCCCCACACCGGGTTCCCATTTGTTCTCAACGACGTGCAAGTCCACCTTGGTCCGACCGCCGGGACGCCAACCTCGAGACACCGACCCTGGCACGACCTCCAGGGACTCTGACTCGGTGGACTCCAACCCGGTGGACTCCGACCCCATGACCTCTGACCCCGTGACATTGACCCCGTGACTCTGATCCCGTGACTCCGACCCCATGATTTATGACCCCGTGACATTGACCCCAGCCTGACCTCCAGGGACTCTGACCCCGTGACTCTGACCCCGTGACTCTGACCCGGTGGACTCCAACCCGGTGGACTCCGACCCCATGACCTCTGACCCCATGACTCTGACCCGGTGGACTCCAACCCGGTGGATTCCGACCCCATGACCTCTGACCCCAGCCCGACCTCCAGGGACTCTCTCCGCTGGGACCTTGCCCTCGCGCCGCGCCGGCTTCTCCCTCGACCGTGCTGCCTAGTGAGAGCCTTCAGCCATGCACGGTGTTGCCCTGTGTGAGTCCTGTGGGACTCCATTCAACATCGTGAAATTCCCTTCATCGACTGGGCTGCATCAGTTCACCAATGACCTCTCGAAAGTCAATGAAGGATGGCTCATAATCGCTGGCTTCGGCATTGTGCCCACATCTCATAAACTAATTCCTTCTCTGTGGTTATTGCGTAAAAGTACTATTTGGAAATGGAAGACAAATGGGTTTTTCACATTTTCAGCAATGCCTGTAACATTATAAAACTTCCCAAACTGATTAACAATAATACGGGGAAACAAAACGCATCCATTTTACCAGTCGGGGTTGGAGTACTGTGCTGGTCCATCTTCGGCCGACAGATTCCACTTCATTTTGCTGAGTCCAGCACCTTTTTCTCCAAAGGTCAAGGCTGTTTCATATTTAAAGAGCCTTCTGCACTTTTACGATGAAAAATTATGA
This sequence comes from Rhinoraja longicauda, assembly GCF_053455715.1. Taxonomy (NCBI): domain Eukaryota; kingdom Metazoa; phylum Chordata; class Chondrichthyes; order Rajiformes; family Arhynchobatidae; genus Rhinoraja; species Rhinoraja longicauda. The sequence goes on from NC_135956.1 coordinate 6,490,021, forward strand.
TCCCTCCCCGACACGATAACATAACTGAGTGAAAATGTCCAGCTTGTTTATCCAAAATAATCAAGTGATCTGTTGGGTTCTGAAAACACAAAATCATTTTTTACTATAATTCATAATTCAAGGTCACTTGATTGGAAGTATTTTACGGTATAACTTTCATTGCTGGGTCTAAATCCAGAAATACGCTGTTCCATCTAGTGAGATTTCCTTCAACAGCGAGATTTCGTTGTAGGTTTATTATTGTCATGTATACCGAGGTACAGTGAAAAGCCTTGTTTTGCATGCTATTCAAACTGATCAGACAAACCCCACATAAATACAATTGTCAAACTCAAGTACACTAGATAGAGCAATAGATAGTGTAGAATATAGTTCTCATATTGCAGCATATTGTAGCACATCAGTTTCATATATAAAGTTGAATGTCCACAATGGGGTAGAGGTGAATTGGACAGTAGCCTGGCTTATGGAAAGACCATTCGGAAGCCTGATATCAGAGGGGAAAAAGCTGTTCCTGAGTATGGTGGTGCACATTTTCAAGCCTCTGTACCTCTGATTATGTTGGGTACTTTTCTGAGGCAGCAGGAAGTGTAGATGGAGTCAACAGTGGCAAGTCAGGACTAGGCTACATCCACAAATCTCTGCAATTTCTTTGTGATCTTTCCCCCATGAGGTAGATTATAGGACAGGACTGAGGTTAAATGGGATAGCAGTTCAGGATGCATCACAGGTTGGTGTGGGAACAGCCAAGACGGCAAGAAATTGCAGCGAATTGTGGACGCAGCCCAGACCATCACACGAACCAACCTCCCTTCCATTGACTCAATTTACACCTCACGCTGCCTCGGCAAGGCCAGCAGCATAATTAAGGATGAGTCGCACCCTGGCCACTCCCTCTTCTCCCTTCTCCCATCAGGCAAAAGGTACAGAAGTGTGAAAACGCACACCTCCAGCTTCAGGGACAGTTTCTTCCCAGCTGTTATCAGGCAACTGAACCATCCGACCACAACCAGAGAGCAGTGCTGAACTACTATCTACCTCATTGGTGACCCTCGGACTATCCTTGATCGGACTTTGCTGGCTTTACCTTGCACTAAACGTTATTCCCTTATCATGTATCTATACACTGTAAATAGATCGATTGTAATCATGTATCGTCTTTCTGCTGACTGGTTAGCACGTTTCCAAAAGCTTTTCACGGCACCTTGGTACACGTGACAATAAAATAAACTGAAACTGGATTTAGTAACCTTCCAGATTCCACCAGGTAGACCAGCTGTATTGTTAATAGCCTCCAATGTCTCGATTATGGAAACCACTGCCCTGGTTGAAACAAATGCCAGTGAGGAAAGTGGACCCAATGGCTGGGCATTGGAGCTGTAATAGGAGACAATAGACAATAGACAATAGGTGCAGGAGGAGGCCATTCGGCCCTTCGAGCCAGCACCGCCATTCAATGTGATCATGGCTGATCATTCTCAATCAGTACCCCGTTTCTGCCTTCTCCCCGTACCACCTGACTCTGCTATCCTTAAGAGCTCTATCTAGCTCTCTCTTGAATGCATTCAGAGAATTGGCCTCTCGAACCACTCACGGGGAACCAGTGTGCACGGCCTGGTCAAGGGATCAGAGCAAGGCACGGGGACCTTAGGTCGGGCGAAAGCTCGGCGCAGAAACCCCATACAACCCTTCTTCAGACTGAAGAAGGGTCTCGACCCGAAACGTCACCCATTCCTTCTCTCCCGAGATGCTGCCTGACCTGCTGAGTTACTCCAGCATTTTGTGAATAAATCGATTTGTACCAGCATCTGCAGTTATTTTCTTATACAAATAAACTTGACTTGACTTGTTTACTTTGTGCTGTGTCTTTCAGAGGTGCATGATGTATATTTGTTATAAGACCATTTGGAAGAAGCAAAAGTTCTACAATAAACAAAACATCAAAGGAAAGTTCTGTATATAAGTAGATGAATCCCTTTGTCCGTTGAACACTCCTAGATTGCTCCCTGCGATCACTGTATTTGGCGCTCTTGAATAAAGTCGATTGTCTCCCCAAACTTTGTGTTATGTTTTAAAGTTTTACTTTAGCAGAGTAAACCCATGCTGCCTATCCCTAATCAGCCCTTGGCCGTCTAAATGCCTGTATATCCTATTCCTCTGAATACTCTAGTGACTTTACAACTACAGATGTTATGCTCACCACTGTTCGAGGTGTGGACTGCTGTATAATGGCAAGACCAAACGCAGGCTCGGCGATCATTTCGCTGAACACCTCCACTCAGTCTGCCTAAACCTACCTGATCTCCCAGTTGCTCAGCACTTTAATTCCCCCTCCCATTCCCACACTGACCTTTCTGACCTGGGCCTCCTCCATTGTTAGAGTGAGGCCTAGCGCAAATTGGAGGAACAGCACCTCATATTTCGCTTGGGTAGCTTGCACCCCAGAGGTATGAACATTGACTTCTCTAACTTCAAGTAGCCCTTGCTTTCCCTCTCTCTCCATCCCCTCCCCCTTCCCAGTTGTCCCACTAGTCTTACTGTCACCGACTACATTTTATCTCTGTCCCGCCCCCTCCCCTGACATCAATCTGAAGAAGGGTCTCGACCTGAAAGGTCACTCCTCCCTTCTCTGCAGAGATGCAGCCTGTCCTGCTGAGTTACTCCAGCAGTTTGTGTCTACACTTGCACTTTGTCTCTTGGTTGGACTACAATGAATCTTGCTTCAGACATCTTTAGGTAAGATATTTTGCACCATTGTTTCAGAGATGTAGGAAGGTTGCAGACTGGATATTTTGCCACTTCGCACATCAAGTGTGGTCATGGGCATGCTTGATCTGTCAACCAATACTTGGACAACAAACGAAAGTAAACACAAAATGCTGGAGTAACTCAGCGGTCCAGGCAGCATCTCTGGAGAAAAAGGATGTGTGACGTTTCTGGTCAGGACCTTTCTTCAGACAAACTAGGATAAGAAACCATCTGCTGATGGAATTCCATGGGTCAAGCAGCATTTCTGGGGGAAAGCAATGGTTGATATCTTGTGTCAAAACTCTGCATGAGGACTGGGGATGATTTATTTTGTGCTTGGTGTGTCAGCCGTATCAGTAAAGTATGAACATCTTAGATATCTGGGTCTTAGTCCTCAGAATCCAGTCTGTGTAAACTACTTCATCCCAACAAAGGTTTTGAATATTCAGAGTCGGTCTTGCCAGTTGAGATATTCACCATTCTCACTCCGAAATTCTATGAATCCTGTTGTCCGCCAAAAAGCCATGTAATAAATTATGTAATGTAACTATTGAAATTATGTTTAAATATCCGGTGTGATTCTTTGCACTTTTGGGACTATAAAAGTGGGACAAAAAACTCAAAAAACTCAAAACTCAATAACTCAATAACTCAAACCCCGGGATGGCGGGACTGTCATATGAGGAAATATTGGAAAGACTGGGCTTGTATTCATTGGGGAAAAGAGGCCCTTCTGCAGATGTATAGGGCCCTGGTGAGATCACATCTGGAGTATTGTGTGCAGTTTTGGTCTCCTAATTTGAGGAAGGACATCCTTGCTATTGAGGTAGTGCAGCGTAGGTTCACGAGGTTAATTCCTGGGATGGCGGGGCTGTCATATGAGGAAATATTGGAAAGACTGGGCTTGTATTCACTGGAGTTTAGAAGGATGAGAGGGGATCTTATAGAAACGTATAAAATTATAAAAGGACTGGACAAGCTAGATGCAGGAAAAATGTTCCCAATGTTGGGGGGATTCCAGAACCAGGGGCCACAGTCTAAGAATAAAGGGGAGGTAATTTAAAACTGAGGTGAGAAAAAAACTTTTTCACCCAGAGAGTTGTGTAATTTATGGAATTTTCTGCCACAGAAGGCAGTAGAGGCCAATTCTCTGGATGAATTTTAAAAAGAGTTATTCAGAGCTCTAGGGGCTAGCGGAATCAAGGGATATGGGTAGAAGGCAGGCACAGGTTACTGATTGTGGATGATCAGCCATGATCACAATGAATGGCTGTGCTGGCTCGAAGGGCCAAGTGGCCTCCTCCTCCACCTATTTTCTATGTTTCTATGTTTCCGTGTACTTCGTGTATCCCCCTGAGTGTTGTTTGTTGCTCTGAATCTTGTTCCTTGTTCCTTGTACAGCTCCAATCTCCATGTGGCTCATTGGAAGTCACAGCAGTGACAACATTGACTGAATGAGAGCGATGAACAGCACATATTGCAATCCTTGCACTTGCAGTAGTGCTGATACTGTTGCTCTTATAAAGCATGAATCATAGAGTCATGGAAAATTTACAACTCGGAAGGAGGTCATTCCAGCTCATCATAACTGCACTGGTCGATGAATAACTATTGAAGCACTACCAAACATCATCTATTATCCTACAGGTCACAGATCTTCAAGTGCTGATCGAGTCATTTCCTAAGTGTAATAAACGTTTAGGCAATGAGTTATGGACCCCTCTGGGCGAGTTTTTTTTTTTTCATTCCACGCCAATTCTTTACCCAGACTATTTTCGCTCTTAGATGCAATGAATGAAGAATGTCGATCTGCTTAACTGTAAGACAAACAGGAGTTTGTGATATGTGAAATATGAAATAGGAATCACGTAGCTGGGTAAAGTCAGGAACATTCACCAGTATTTTGCCATACCCGGAGTCTGCTCCACGAGTAAAGCCAACAGTGGAAATCAGATGTGCGTTTGCTGACTAAGTCTGGTTTGCTGACTTAGGTTTTTTGTTGAAGCGTGGATGGAAATGCCTGGTTGCAGGTAAGCACAGAGGAGGTGCTGACTGACCCGACTGCAAAATGCAGCCCATTGAAGAAGGCCTGGATGAACAGGGTGACATGGGGCATCCGGTTGGAACTAGTTCATGATGGTCTCTGGGCTTTGAGGTTCACTGAAGTGAACCCCCATCTGACACATGGGCAAGATAGACGCAAGATGCTGGAGTAACTCAACAGGACATGCAGCATCTCTGGATAGAAGGAACGGGTGAGGGAAATTTCGGGTTGAGACCATTCTTCTGAAGGGTGGAATTTGCAGAGTCCAATTAACCCACAAACTCGCGGGTATTTGGGATGTGGGGGGAAACCCGAATATCCAGAGGAAACGCACGTGGTCACAGGGAGAACGTCACACACAGCACCTGAGGTCAGGATCGAATGTGGTTCCCTGGAGCTGTGAGGCGGCAGCTGTCCTGACTGTGTCACTGTGCTGCCCTACATATATTAAATGTGTGCATGATTACCCACCTGTGGCCATGCTGACTATGCAATGAACATGTACTTAACACCCAATGATGGTGCTTTTCTATTCAACTATACGGCCTCCAAACTGAGAGGGGATCTTATCGAAACATATAAGATTATTAAGGGGTTGGACACGTTAGAGGCAGGAAACATGTTCCCAATGTTGGGGGAGTCCAGAACCAGGGGCCACAGTTTAAGAATAAGGGGTAGGCCATTTGGAACGGAGATGAGGAAAAACTTTTTCAGTCAGAGAGTTGTGAATCTGTGGAATTCTCTGCCTCAGAAGGCAGTGGAGGCCAATTCTCTGAATGCATTCAAGAGAGAGCTAGATAGAGCTCTTAAGGATAGCGGAGTCAGGGGGTATGGGGAGAAGGCAGGAACGGGGTACTGATTGAGAATGATCAGCCATGATCACATTGAATGGCGGCGCTGGCTCAAAGGGCCGAATGGCCTCCTCCTGCACCTATTGTCTATTGTCTATTGTCTATTATTGTTTCCCAGCCCCGCACCGCCCGGTTTTACCTTCTCCCCAAAATGCATAAACACAACTGCCCTGGCAGACCCATTGTTTCCGCCTGCTCCTGTCCCACGGAAATGATTTCTACGTACCTCAACTCCATCCCATCCCCTGGTCCAATCTCTCCCGACCTATGTCCAAGATACCTCACATGCCCTTCGCCTCTAATGACTTCTGCTTTCCCAGCCCCCACTCCATCATCTTTACTGTGGACGTTTAGCCACTCTACACCTCCACCCCCACCAGGAAGGCCTTAAAGCCCTCCGTTTCTTCCTCGACCGCAGAACCATCGAATTCCCCACTACTAACAGTCTCCTCTGCCTAGCAGAGCTGGTCCTCACCCTCAACAACTTCTCCTTTGCCTCCTCCCATTTGCTCCAAATCCAAGGCGTGGCTATGGGCACCCGCATGGGCCCCAGCTATGCCTGCCACTTTGTAGGGTACGTCGAACAATCCCTGTTCCAGGCGTACACTGGCCCCATCCCTGAACTGAACTGAACTACCTCCTGCACCCATGCAGAACTCATGGACTTCATCAACTTCACGACCAATTTACATCCTGCACTCCAATTCACTTGGACCATCTCCGACACCTCCCTCCCCTTTCTTGATATCACAGTCTCCATCACAGGAGATAGATTATTGACTGACGTCTATTACAAACCCACTGACTCCGACAACTATCTCGACTAAACTTCTTCCCAACCTGCTTCCTGCAAAGACTCTATCCCCTACTCCCAATTCCACCGTCTACGCCGCATCTGCGTCCATGATGAGATGTTCCATACCAGGACATCCGAGATGTCCTCATTCTTTAGGAAACGGGGGTTCCCCTCTCCCATCATAGATGAGGCCCTCAATCGTGTCTCCTTGGTACCCCACAGCTCCGCCCTTTCTCCCCCTCCCCCTAGTCACAACAGGGACAGAGTCCCAATAGTCATCATCATCATCATCATCATCATCATATATATACAGCCGGAAACAGGCCTTTTCGGCCCTCCAAGTCCGTGCCGCCCAGTGATCCCCGTACATTAACACTATCCTACACCCACTAGGGACAATTTTTAAATTTACCCAGCCAATTAACCTACATACCTGTACGTCTTTGGAGTGTGGGAGGAAACCGAAGATCTCGGAGAAAACCCACGCAGGTCACGGGGAGAACGTACAAACTCCTTACAGTGCAGCACCCGTAGTCAGGATCGAACCTGAGTCTCCGGCGCTGCATTCGCTGTAAAGCAGCAACTCTACCGCTGCGCTACCTTACCTTCCACCGCATCAGCCGTCACATACAACACATAAGCCTCCGAAATTTCCGCCACCTCCAACGGGATCTCAGCACTGGCCACATCTTCCCATCTCCACCTCTTTCCGCCTCTTCGAGACGGTTCCCTCTGCAACTCCCTGGTCAACTCATCCCTTCCCACCTAAACCACCCCCTCCCCAGGTACCTTCCCCTGCAACCGCAGGAGATGCAACACCTGTCGCTGTACCTCCTCCCTCGACTCTGTCCAGGAACCCCGGCAGTCCTTTCAGCTTAGGCAGAGGTTCACTTGCACCTCCTCCAACCTCATCTACTGTATCCATTGTTCAAGATGTGGACTCTTATACATCGACGAGACAAAACGCAGGCTGGGCGATCGTTTCACGGAACACCTTCGCTCAGCCCACGTGAACCAATCTGATCTCCTGTTTGCTAAACACGTTAATTCTCCTTCCCATTCCTACAGACCTTTCTGTCCTCGGTCTCCTCCATTGTCAGAGTGAGGCTAAACGCAAATTGGAGGAACAGCATCTCATATTTCGCTTGGGCAGCTTACAGCCCAATGGTATGAATATTGATTTCTCTCACTTCAGGTAGCCCCGACATTCCCTCTCTCACTATCCCCCCCCCACCCAAGTCGCACCAGCTTCTTGTTTTCATACAACAAACAGTGGCCTGTTCATCATCATTACTTTTTTGCATATATTTCATTTATTGTTCTTTATCTCTCCACATCTCCGTCTATATCTCTCGTTTCCCTTATCCCTAACCCGTCTGAAGAAGGGTTTTGACCCGAAACATCACCCATTCCTTCTCTCCAGAGTTGCTGCCTGTCCCGCTGAGTTACTCCAGCTTTTTGTGTCTATCTTCTGTTTAAACCAGCAGTTCCTTCCAACACATTATCTATATAATGTGTATTCATTCATACTACAATAAAGGTTTACAGTCTAGTTCAGAGAGCATTTTTGTCTTCAGATGAATAAATCCCCGATAGCTGCATTGTAATAATCACGTTTCCTCATGTTAATACTGGTGACCGTTTGGGTTACTCACCTGGTTCACGATATCCAAGTAATCATTGGGGTTTCGACTGGATGGAGCTGCTACCTCCCACATCTCATGGACATGTTGGTAGATTTTTGTTTCGATTTAGAGATACAACGTGGAAACAGGCCCTTCGGCCCTCCGGGTCCGCGCCGCCCAGCGATCTCCGCACACTAACACTATCCTACACCCACTAGGGACAATTTTTACATTTACCCAGTCAATTAACCTACAAACCTGTATGTCTTTGGAGTGTGGGAGGAAACCGAAGATCTCGGAGAAAACCCACGCAGGTCATGGGGAGAACGTACAAACTCCGTACAGATGGCACCCGTAGTCAGGATCGAACCTGAGTCTCCGGCGCTGCATTCGCTGTAAGGCAGCAACTCTACCGCTGCGCCACCGTGCTGTAGGCTTGTTGACTACTGTTATAAACAATAGACAATAGACAATAGGTGCAGGAGGAGGCCATTCGGCCATTTGAACCAGCACCGCCGTTCACTGTGATCATGGTTGATCAGCCACAATCAGTACCCAGTTCCTGCCTTCTCCCCATATCCCTGACTCCGCTATCTTTCAGAGCTCTATCTAACTCTCTCTTGAAAGCATCCAGAGAATCGACCTCCACTGCCTTCTGAGGCAGAGAATTCCACAGATTCACAACTCTCTGGGTGAAAATGTTTTTCCTCATCTCCGTTCTAAAAGACCATTGACTTGGCCTCCACAACTTTCTGTGGCAAAGAATTCCAAAGATTCACCGCCTTCTGACTAAAGACATTTCTCCGCATCTCATAGAAAATAGGTGCAGGAGGAGGCAATTTGGCCCTACGAGCCTGCACTGCCATTCACTGTGATCATGGCTGATCATCCACAATCAGTAACCTGTGCTTGCCTTCTCCCCATACCCCTTGATTCCGCTAGCCCCTAGAGCTCTATCTAACTCTCTTTTAAATTTATCCAGTGAATTGGCCTCCACTGCCTTCTGTGGCAGAGAATTCCACAAATTCATAACTCTCTGGTTAAAAATAAGTTTTTTCTCACCTCAGTTTTAAATATCATTCGTTTAAGGAGGTGCAACAGTCACGGTGTCCCCCCAGAAGGCTCGTTGGTCAGTGTGACCTCTCCTGAAAGTTCATTGATTGGCGAAACTGGGAACCCGCCGGAAGGTTCTTCAGGGCCCATCAGTCGGCAGGACCTCGCCCAAGAGCTTGTCGGTCGGTGGGACCAGGAACCCGCCCGAAGGCTCGTCGGACTGCATAACTGGGAGGGATCTAGAGACAGAGGAGGGTAGGAGGGTGAATCAGGGTTAGGTTTCCAGAGCTAAAAGATCAGCTGCAGGAAGCGCTCCCAGACCACAAAGATGGCCTGATGAGGAGAGGAAAGGGACATCAGTTCGCAGGAACTGCTCCAGTACATCGAGCGCGCGGGCCGAGCGGACTTTGGACTTTGAATAATGGCGCCAAAAATGGTGGTGCCCGCTTGTGTAATATATGCAAAAAGTATTTCACATAAAAAAACTATTGAACTTTTGCAGATAAGTGACAGAAAAAATAAACAAAGAGAAATTGGTGGGAATGCAAGAGGGAATATATTCTGAGGCTACAAAAGTGATTTATGGGATTGATTAGCAGGAAGCTGGCAGGAGTTTAAAGGGCTAAATGGCCTCCTTCCTTCCTGTATCCTACACCCACCAGGGACAATTTTGTTTACATTTACCAAGCCAATTAACCTACAAACCTGCACGCCTTTGGAATGTGGGAGGAAACTGAAGATCTCGGAGAAAACCCACGCAGGTCACGGGGAGAACGTACAAACTCTGCACAGACAGCACCCGTAGTCAGGATCGAACCCGAGTCCCCGGCGCTGCATTCGCTGTAAGGCAGCAACTCTACCGCTGCGCCACCGTGACTGGCCTAATCAGTAGGTTACATAATTGCCTTACATAGAATGCAGGAGGACTATTTGAATAACTTGGTATTTATTCTCTTGGAAACACCGGGTTTTATAAATGTTAAAAGGATTTGATATAGGAAAAATTGAGAAAGCATTTCCTCTGTGGAAATATTCAAGAGCAAGGGACACGATGTTCAATTACAGTTCAGTAATTTGGGAAGAAAATGTCGAAATATTAGCTCCATGAAGTATAATAAAAAAATTGGAACTCTCTCTTGCAAAAGGCTGTGACTGACAGGACAATTTGAACCTCGAGGACAATGAGTGATGGAATTGGCCACAGTGTAATTATGGAGCAAAGACACAGAAAATGAATTGAAATTCAGGCTTGGATTTTTCCTTGACTTGCTCAGCCAGCAATGAGCTTTCCTGGCATGCAGCAATAATTTGGCCACTGAATCTCCAGGTTTTGTACTGAATCTCTGAAATGTGCTGCCAGCTGTGAAGACATACAATTACCAAATTGATCCCACGACAGTGACCATTGGATTAATTTTAAATTTTGCACTCTTGTGTTTCCCAACAAACAGAATTTAACAGATCCAAAACACAAGCTGTTGAAGTAACTCAGCGGGTCAGACAACATCTGTGGAGGACAAGATTAGGCGACGTTTCAGGACAGGATACTTCAACAGACTCTTCAGTCTTCAGTCACATAGAAACATAGAAACATAGAAAATAGGTGCAGGAAGAGGCCATTTGGCCCTTCGAGGCAGCACCGCCATTCATTGTGATCATGACTTGTTATCCACAATCAGTAACCCGTGCCTGCTTTCTCCCCATATCCCTTGATTCCGCTAGCCCCTCGAGCTCTATCTAACTCTCTTTTAAATTCATCCAGTGAATTGGCCTCCACTGCCTTCTGTGGCAGAGAATTCCACAAATTCACAACTCTCTGGGTGAAAAAGTTTTTTCTCATCTCAGTTTTAAATGGCCTCCCCTTTTTTTTTAGATTGTGGCCCCTGGTTCTGGACTCCCCCAACATTGGGAAAACTTTTCCTGCATCTAGCTTGTCCAGTCCTTTTATAATTTTATACGTCTCTATAAGATCCCCTCTCATCCTTCCAAACTCCAGTGAATACAAGCCCAGTCTTTCCAGTCTTTCCTCATATGACAGTCCCGCCATCCCAGGGATTAACCTTGCGAACCTACGCTGCACTGCCTCAATAGCAAGGATGTCCTTCCTCAAATTAGGAGACCAAAACTGCACACAATACTCCAGATGTGATCTCACCAGGGCCCTATACATCTGCAGAAGGGGCTCTTTGGTCCAATACTCAACTCCTCTCGTTATGAAGGCCCACATGCCATTAGCTTTCTTCACTGCCTATTTTCTTCACCCATCGATTTGATCCACAGATTTTGCTTGACCTGCTAAGGTACTCCAGTACTCCAGTACTCCGGTACTCCAGTACTCCAGTACTCCAGTATTCCAGTACTCCAGTACTCCAGTACTCCAGTACTCCAGTACTCCAGTACTCCAGTACTCCAGTACTCCAGTACTCCAGTACTCCAGTACTCCAGTACTCCAGTACTCCAGTACTCCAGTACTCCAGATTTTGTTCTTCAGTTCCTTGTGTCTCCATTTAACAATCAATGTTATTTTAAAATTTTGAACGGGAGGCACGGTAATGCAACAGTAGAGTTGCTGCCTTAAAGCACCAGTGACCCAGTTTCGATCCTGACTACAGGTGCTGCCTGTATGGAGTTTGCATGTTCCTTACGTGACCTGCGTGGGTTTTCTCCAGGTGCTCCGGTTTCCTCCCACACTCCAAAGGCACACAGATTTGTAAGCGAATTGGCTTGGTGAAATTTCAAATTGTCCTTAGTGTGTGTAGGATAGTGTCAGTGTGCGGGGATCGCTGGTCGGTGCGGACTCGGTGGACCGAAGGGGCTGTTTCCACGCTGTATCTCTAAATCTAAACTAAACTAAACTAAACTAAGCTAAAATTGTTTAATATCAGTCTCAGAAAATCAATTTCTGAATGCTTTATGTCCATAGTTCGTAAATACATTTATGAATAGCAGTCATTTACCAATTGTGGCCATGCTTTGCCCAAACATTGGTATGTTTTAACTACCATTAACTACCATGCTCTCCTTTTAAACCATACTGAATTATCACTTTGATTAAAACCTGAAGCTAGATAAATCACTTTCACTTTTAAAATTTAAACATAAAAGTAAAGGTGATTTATACACGAAAGATGGAGAATATGAAGACCATATTTCAATTTTCATCTCTGAATTTAAATTATAGAAATGTCTTTCTTTTTTTCATAATGTGAGCTATTTGATTTGACTGAAGTTATTTCTAATTCAGGTCCTGCAGCAGACTAACAATATTTTATTGCTTGCTAACTTGAAGCAGATGTCAAAGAAAGTGTTGGTTGCTCCTGAGCAATGGGACAAATTTAATCTGTAATTACCTCTGGCACTTTAAAGGAAATAGTTTCCAGACCTTACTCAGTTTAAACCTTAAGGGCCTGTCCCACTCAGGCGATTTTTTAGGCAACTGCCGGCGACTGTCAAAGTCGTAGCAGATCGCCAAAATTTTCTTTTACCCGATGACAATGACCACGACAATGCCGGGTCAGCTCGAGATTACACTGTCTTCGGAAACATCGCAAAATTCCCACACTGTCAATGCTTCTCCGGCGTCCTAATTTTCGCTGAAATCACTGATAAATCAGTAAGTACTTGAGAGTTTTGAAATATAACATCTTGCCCAGGTTACTTGAAAACCAAGCTTCACGGTAACAAGGCATAAACTGGATTGGTTTCCAGTTTACTAATAGCAGTATTAAGAAATTTAATTTAAAAAGTGGTTGAATGGATTTTTGTGCAGTGTGGACATTCTATGAAAATGTACTGGAGATGCATATCTGGTTTCTGGGTTGCATATCTGGGTTGGGAGCCCACTTTAAATGTAATCGCTGATGGCCATAAACATCGCGAAAATTCCCACGCTCACCTGACCGTCAAACTGTCGCCTAAAATTTACCTGTCAAATGTCCTGACGGTAAATAAATTGGTTAAACACAAAGTATTTTATGGTATCTTCAAATGACTTTACTTAATTTAATATTATGTGCTTCTAAATGCATCTAAGAGAACCGAGCAAACCTTGGGACAGCATGCGACAGCGCCTGCAATAAGCAACGATACCTGGCGACAAGCCAGCTGTCGCGAGAAATTTCATACCGGTTGGTTTCTCAGCGACGCGCCGAGATCCACTACGATTCTTGGAAGACTCCTCACGATCATGCCCGCGACACCCCGGCGAACTGTCGGCGACAGCCTAGTCACCGGCAGTCGCCTTAAAATCGCCTAAGTCGGACAGGCCCTTTAGCTTCCTCGAAAACTGTTCAATAATACAGCAGAAAATATTAGCTAACAGTCTATGAGTGGAGACATTTCCTGGCACCTTCTTGCTCACCTACTGAATAAATCACAATGAAACGTTAATCACCTCTTCGATGTTTCCTTTTCTCTGGCTTTCGTAGATCAAGAATCATCCCATCCCCGCTCTCAAGCATCACCTGTCCACATCTGTGGAAATTCATTAACCTCATCAGCAGCTAGCTCAACTCCCAATTTCTATGCCTCCCAGTGAAAGAATTGCTAAGCAGTCCGTAACATCTCCTTCTGAAAACAGAGGTAACTGTACAAAACCAGCCTGGAGAAATGATGAAGGGTCTCGGCCCAAAACGTCACCCATTCCTTCTCTCCGGAGATGCTGCCTGTCCCGCTGAGTTACTCCAGCTTTTTGTGTCTGTCTTCTGGAGAAATGATTCTCCCTGTTGCTAACTGCAATCGACACGGTAAATGTACTGGTGAAGAAAAAAGTCTGTTTCATGTTTCCATTAAATTTGCAAACATGTTCCACAATTTTTCATGCTAGTGTGAGCACAATCTCAAAAGGATTTCATGTCTATCGAATCCGTGAAAGAAGTTTCAAAGTGTGTGAAAGGAATGGTGCAGTTAAAAATGCCTCGGCTTTGCATTCAGCCGAGATATCCAATATGCGTCAGATATGGCAAACCTTTGTCTGCTGGGCCTGGGGAGTGCTGATTACTTGTGTACTGGTCCCAGACGAGGATCCACGATCATCCACTGCAATTGTTACACTGTTTAAATCTCCACTCTCTTTGCACAACCTGCTGTACTTGTGTGTCCGAATGAACTGCAGATGCTGGTTACACCAAAGATAATACACAAAATGCTGGAGTACCTCAGCGGGTCAGGCAGCATCTCTGCATAGAAGGAAAGGTGACGTTTCGGGTTGAGACCCTTCTTCGGTCTCGTGTACGACTTGATTATACTTATGTACAGTATGATTTGACTGAAGGTATCACAAAATGCTGGAGTAACTCAGCAGGTCAGGCAGCATCTCAGGAGAGAAGGAATGGGTGACGTTTCGGGTTGAGACCCTTCTTCAGACTGATTTGACTGGATGCACACAGACAAAGCTGTTCACTGGTATCTTGGTGACAATAATAAACTAATGCCAATGTTATCACAATGCGTGTCTAATATTTGAGGAATTCTTATATCATAAATCAAAAGCTGGTGTAAACTAAATATTTGATTTGACAATGTAACACGGGCTGTGATGTTGAAATCATGTAGCTAAGGGAACAGGGCGAGCCAATGTAGTCGTGGGAGCCAGGCTTAATGAATATGGTGCTGAAGGGAGGACATTTCTGCAGCCACAGAAATGAAGGTGCAAATGTTGAGTTCACCTCCAAACTAATGTATCATTAACAGGTTCAGGTGGGTCGACATGCAATAGGAAAGAATGGATAAGCAAGGATCCATTTGGCTCTGCAATCATTCATCGGACTACCGTGAGCAATTTTGGGAACCATGTCTGAGGAAGGATGTGCTGGATCTGGAGAGGGGCCAGAGAAGGTTTACAACAATGATCCCAGGGATGAGTGGGTTAACATATTATGTGCGTTTGAGGGCGCTGGGCCTGTACTTGGTGGAGTTTAGAAGAAGGGAGGAAACATACAGAATAGTGAAAGGCTTGGATACAGTGGATGTGGAGAGGATGTTTCCACTAGTGGGAGAGTCTAGGATTAGAGGTCATGGCTTCAAAATTGAAGGACGTTCTTTTAGGAAAGAGATGAGGAGGAATTTCTTTAGTCAGAGGGTGGTGAATCTGTGGAATTCTTTGCCACAGATGGCGGTGGAGGTCAAGTCAGTGGATATTTTTAAGGCAGAGATAGATAGATTCTTGATTAGTGCGGGTGTCTGAGATTATGGGGAGAAGGCAGGAGAATGGGGTTAGGAGGGAGAGATAGATCAGCCATGATTGAATGGTAGAGTAGACTTGATGGGCCGAATGGCCTAATTCTACTCCTATCAGTTATGATCTTATGATCTACTGCGGGTAACTCCTTTATCAAACTTTTGGGTGGATAATACTGTCAGATGTTCTGGAAGATACCTTCTGCTTTTAGAATATATGAGATTTCACTTCTCCATGAGGACAGGTTCTCTCCAAAATCTTGCCATACCACAGAGATGAGAATGTGGAAATGCACTCTGATTTTGGCCAGGAGGTGCTTAGATCTGAAGGGTAATTATGTCTTCCTTTTCCTCCTTTGCTCTCCTGGTGCATACAAGGAAACAAGAAGAATGTCGTTTTTCAATGTTGTGCTCCAAATCAACAGCAGCGCCCACTGTATACATGCTTTCGATATCCACCTTTTTAAATAGAGTTCTACCTTAAGCAATGCACATTTCATAACATTGCACTGTCATTAGGAGTCATAGAATCATACAGCGTAGAATATAGAAACATAGAAAATAGGTGCAGGAGGGGGCCATTTGGCCCTTCGAGCCAGCACCGTTTAAACCAGCATCTGCAGTTCCATCCTACACATTTCAGGGCTCTCGATCTGTATCAGAGCAGTGGGCCGAACATCGAGACTCCCGCGTTCCATAGAAACATAGAAACATAGAAAATAGGTGCAGGAGGAGGCCATTTGGCCCTTCGAGCCAGTACCGCCATTCATTGTTATCATGGCTGATCATCCACAATCATTAACCCATGCCTGCCTTCTCCCCATATCCCTTGATTCCACTAGCCCCTAGAGCTCTATCTAACTCTTGTTTAAATTCTTCCAGTGAATTGGCCTCCACTGCCTTCTGTGGCAGAGAATTCCACAAATTCACAACTCTCTGGGTGAGAAAGTTTTTTCTCACCTCAGTTTTAAATGGCCTCCCCTTTATTCTTAGACTGTGGCCCCTGGTTCTGGACTCCCTCAACATTGGGAACATTTTTACTGCCCCTTCTGCCCAACTTGCACATGCTGACCAACATACCCCTGTACTAGTCTCACCTGCTACGTACCTGTCCAAATGTTTCTTAAACATTGTGATAGGAACTGAAGATGGTAATTTTGTCCATCAGACTTGGTGTCAATTGGACCGTCTCCAATCTGGACCTCAAAATTCGTTGTCCCACTCTCTTAGCTTGTTTTGATGTGTATTTCCAGATGGTGTGGCCCTATCAGTAGATGAGGTCCCGATAGTATGAGGTTCTAGAAAATGATGCCATAGGCATTTAGAGAGTAGTGCATGCACACCACCATGAAATTGGAATAGGAAGTTGACGTGTTGATGAGTACTGCAGGAGAAGGATGTGAAAATGCACAAAAAAGAGCACCATAGAAACATAAAAAATGGGTGCAGGAGTAGTCCATTCGGCACTTTGAGCCAGCACCGCCATTCAATATGATCATGACTGATCATCTTAAATCAGTACCCCGTTCCTGCTTTCTCCCCATATCCCTTGATTCCGTTAGCCCCAAGAGCTACATCCAAATCTCTCTGGAAAACATCCAGTGAATTGGCCTCCACTGCCTTCTGTGGCAGAGAATTCCAAAAGCAAGGTCCAATGTCCATACACTGCAGCTTAATGTTTAGTACTCGTGTACCATATTTCTTTGTCTGCTATGTTGATGAGATTGTTAATTCCTTCAAAATAAATATTTATGCTTGTATTGATACCACCACTTTAATTCTGATTTAAGGACAGAAAGACCAAACGGGAAGCCAAAAATCTAATAGAAACCTAAATGAAAAATAAAGCACAGCTCATTTGTGTTTCAATATATTTGTGATACCACCCTCTAAACTCTCTGAATATCTATTTTTGACTAACCTACAGAACCAAAAATGTAGTTGGCCAAAATATTTGGCCTACACACCTGTCCAGAACATTGTGAATTGGATACCTTATCTGAGGAATCGGTGGTATATTTCCAAAATAATCTTATTTAAATTTCATTACTTTCTAAATGTGTTCAGAACTTTGTGGACACGTGTGCCATAGTTGAGATGCATAAAATGGATGAAAAATAGTTTAATGAATAAATAGAACGCTTCAAACAATCTACTTAATCATATTCGGCCTCTAACAGACCAGGATAAACTACTGAAGAAGGGTCTCGACCCGAAACGTCACCCATTCCTTCTCTCCTGAGATGCTGCCTGACCTGCTGAGTTACTCCAAATTTTTGTGAATAAATACCTTCGATTTGGACCAGCATCTGCAGTTATTTTTTTAGGATAGACTACTGATGTGTTTTTAAGAAAACTCTACAACTCTTCCAGGAGACTGGACACTACACTGAATGCGAGTTTCAGATTGACATTTCAGGTCTGAAGAAGGGTCTTGACCCAAAGCACACACATTCCTTCTCTCCAGAGATGCTGCTGTCCCTCTGAGTTACTCCAGCATTTTGTGTCAATCTTCGGTTTAAACCCGCATCTGCAGTTCCATCCGACACATTTCAGGACCCTCCATCTGTATAAGAGCAGTGGGCTGGGCATCGAGACTCCCGAGTTCCAAACTATCAACGATGGAATTTAGACTCTGCAGACAACTTCCATTCTTTCTTCATTTCATGAGATAATGAGATGAAGCTGTGAACATGCCTCAATAGACAATGGACAATGGGTGCAGGAGGAGGCCATTCGGCCCTTCGAGCCAGCACCGCCATTCAATGTGATCATGACTGATCATTCTCAATCAGTACCCTGTTCCTGCCTTCTCCCCATACCCCCCTGACTCCGCTATCCTTAAGAGCTCTATCTAGCTCTCTCTTGAATGCATTCAGAGGATTGGCCTCCACTGCCTTCTGAGGCAGAGAATTCCACAGATCCACAACTCTCTGACTGAAAATGTTTTTCCTCATCTCCGTTCTAAATGGCCTACCCCTTATTCTTAAACTGTGGCCCCTTGTTCTGGACTCCCCCAACATTGGGAACATGTTTCCTGCCTCTAACGTGTCCAACCCCTTAATAATCTTATACGTTTCGATAAGATCTCCTCTCATCCTTCTAAATTCCAGTGTATACAAGCTGTGCACATGCCTCCATAGTTTTCATCCTTCTCGGGTTGACTATTGGATGGGCCGAAACTCTTGCTAACCCCCCTCTCACACCCACAAGCACACTGCTGCCTTCACTCCAGTCAGGAGGTGGTGTAACAGAGGCAGAGAAAGCTCTGAACTGAACTATTCCCCACACTATTAATCGGTGGTTCATCTGAGGGTTGAAGGTGGACTTCAAAGGCTTTGAGGAGCAATTAATACTTTTCTTCCTATTATTGCAAGCGGTTCCTTTAACAGAGAAATACAACTTTCTCCAGCAGTCAGCCAATGTCACGGCTCTCTGTATTGGTGATAATCCAACAATTTGAGATCAGTTAACGGAGCAGTAGGACGCTTCAATGCGGACGTAGACCCCCCTCACCCCTTGCACAATCACCAACACACCAAGAAACGCTTGAAGAGTGGGGACATCTTCATGGAACTAGAGCCAACTGCGCCAGGCACCAAAACCAAACAACAGATGGCACCAGGGCACCACCTGCCTTATACTACCTGGAAACCCCTAAACCACCTCCGCACTGGAGTGGGACGTTGCAAACTCAACCTGAAGAAGTGGGGCTTCTCGGACTCTGACAAATGCAACTGTGGAGACGTACAGACAATGGCCCACCTACTGACCTGTGGCAGAGAGGCGTGCACTGCGGACGATCTCCGCAGAGGCACAGATGTGGCACTGGCTGTGGCAAAGCGATGGCACAACGTCGTCTGACACACGAGGGAATGAACGAATGGAGAATTATTTGGGCAACAGAATGGTGTAGCAGTAGAGTTGCTGCCTTACAGCGCGAGAGACACAGGTTCGATCCTGATTACGGGTGTTGCCTGTATGGAGTGCATACGTTCCCTCTATGACTGCTTGGGAGTTCCCACACTCCAAAGAGGTACTGGTTTGTAGGCTAATGGCTTTGTTAAAAATTGTAAAATGTCTCTAGTGTGTAAGATAGTGTTAGCCGACACAGACTTGATTGGCAAAGACTTGGTGATCACACAATCAGCTCAATAGACAATAGACAATAGACAATAGGTGCAGGAGTAGGACATTCGGCCCTTTGAGCCAGCACCACCATTCAATGTGATCATGGCTGATCATTCTCAATCAGTACCCTGTTCCTGCCTTCTCCCCATACCCCCTGACTCCGCTATCCTTAAGAGCTCTATCTAGCTCTCTCAGAGAATTGGCCTCCACTGCCTTCTAAGGCAGAGAATTCCACAGATTCACAACTCTCTGACTGAAAAAGTTTTTCCTCATCTCAGTTCTAAATGGTGGGCTGTATCTCCACTCTGTATCTCTAAGTCGAAAGTCTAAAGTACTCGGAAATGTCTGCATTCAAAAGGAATGCTAATTTCCTTGGTCTCAGACTTCAGTGGGAACAGTCTCGGAAGCACTGAGCTGTGTTTCATCCCTTGCCTTGGAATAATTACCTTCACAACTGATGAGCAAGTAGAATCTGTAGAAAGGTCGTGACCCGACACGTCACCTATTCCTTTCCTCCAGAGATGCTGCCTGACCTGCTGAGGCTAGCATTTTGTGTCTATCTTCATAGCAGATTAATGAGATCAGAAAAAAAAAAGCTGTCTTTTGCTTTTTACAGGAGTGTTATTTTCCATCATGGATATCCTTCCATTATTGACATTTTTTATTCTCTAATGAGGGCAAAAATATCAATGTTGATATCTTCAGTGTTGTGTCTGAATATGTTGAAAATGCAAGTGTCAGTATGAGCGGGAATTTCCATTTTCCTTGTTTGCTCAGGAGGAGGAACCTGGCTGATGTTTGGAGAACTCAATGTAATTACTACTGCCATTAAAACTAATTAAAATGTGCTGTGGCCCTTCAAAAGTGGTCTCACTCTGGCAATGGATGAGGCCTAGGACAAAAGGTCAATGTGGGAATGGGAGGGGGAGTTAAAATGGATAGCAACTGGGAGATCCAGCAGGCTTAGGCAGACCGAGCGCAAGTGTCTCGGTGAAACGACCACCTAGTCTACACTTCGAAGGTATTTATTCACAAAATGCTGGAGTAACTCAGCAGGTCGGGCAGCATCTCAGGAGAGAAGGAATGGGTGACGTTTCGGGTCGAAACCCTTCTTCCATTCCTTCTCTCCTGAGATGTTGCCTGACCTGCTGAGTTACTCCAGCATTTTGTGAATAAATACCTTCGATTTGTACCAGCATCTGCAGTCATTGTCTTATACTACCTAGTCTATACTTGATCTCGTCAATGTAAAGGAGGCCGCATCAAGAGCGCCAAATTCAGTAGAACCATTATGATGAGGATTATTAGTATTATTTAAAAAGCACCTGTCATTGTACTGGCAGGCATATGTAGCTCTTGATATTATGCCTTGGAGGCTTAAAGTGCTGTAAAACTGCACTGTTCCTTGACTGGATGTCCTTTGTCTAGTGGTTGAGCTGGAAAATTCAGCTGGAAAATCATACTTGATTGTTAAGTCTTTCTTTAAGTACAAAGCAAAACATTCCTTTTTGTCCCACTCAAGCTTGCATAAGTGGAAAATATCATTGGCATTAGCTGGGCTGTCTTGCAATACAAATTCCAGCCAACGACGTTGAGAATATTTAAACATCTATGTTATCTCATGTTCAATTTGCACCATCTAATAAACCAGGGCCACGTAATTGAGGAGGTCAGGGAGACCATTCACATGGGTGGATTGGCGGATGTGTGGGACTTAAGATGGATCGGGGGCAGTGTTGGATTGGGTAACGTGAGCCCAGGGAATGAGGGAAGGCAGGAGATTGTACTCACCATAATGAAGAAAGAGTTGGCCCCTTAACATTTAGCAAAGCAAACCTCAACCAATCCAGCCATGAACTGCTTTGGTGATGGTCTGAACAAAAGCGCCTACTTTTAGATTGTTCAAGAAATTCTATAGCACGATAGATGAAAACATTGGTTAAAATGATAGACATCCTAGGTCAATGACCCTCCTTCACATAGATAAGTACTTTGAAGTTCATCAGTCAGAATATTGAGTATAGAAGTTGGGAGGTCGTGTTGGAGTTGTATAGGACGTTGGTGTGGCCGCATTTAGAGTATTGTGTTCAGTTCTGGGCACCGTGTTATAGGAAAGATATTGTCAAGCTTGAATGGGTTTAGAGAAGATTTACGAGGATGTTGCCAGGACTAGAGGGTGTGAGCTATAGGAAGAGGTTGAGAAGGCTGGGTCTCTATTCCTTGGAGCACAGGGGTGATGAGGGGTGATGTACAAAATCATGAGAGGAATAGATCAGGTAGAAACATAGAAACATAGAAACATAGAAAATAGGTGCAGGAGGAGGCCATTCGGCCCTTCGAGCCAGCACCGCCATTCATTGTGATCATGGCTGATCGTCCACAATCAATAACCCGTGCCTGCCTCCTCCCCATATCCCTTGATTCCACTAGCCCCTAGAGCTCTATCTAACTCTCTCATAAATTCATCCAGTGATTTGGCTTCCACTGCCCTCTGTGGCATAGAATTCCACAAATTCACAACTCTCTGGGTGAAAAAGTTCCTTCTCACCTCAGTTTTAAATGCCCTCCCCTTTATTCTAAGACTGTGGCCCCTGGTTCTGGACCCGCCCAACATTGGGAACATTTTTCCTGCATCATATTTCTATAAGATCCCCTCCCATCCTTCTAAACCAGAGGACATAGGTTCAAGGTGAAGGGGAAAAGATTTAATAGAAATCTGAGGGGTAACTTTTTCACACAAAGAGTGGTGGGTGTATAGAACAAGTATCCCTCTCTTCCCCTCCCCCTTCCCAGATCTCCCACTGTCTTCCTGTCTCCACCTATATCCTTCCTTTGTCCCGTCCACCTGACATCAGTCTAAAGAAGGGTCTTGACCCGAAACGTCACCCATTCCTTCTCTCCTGAGATGCTGCCTGACCTGCTGAGTTACTCCAGCATTTGTGAATAAATAAGCTGTTAGAAGAGGTAGTTGAGGCAGGGTCTGTCCCAACGTTTAAGAAACAATTAGACAGGTACATGGATAGGACAAGTTTGGAGGGATATGGACCAAACACAGGCAGGTGGGACTAGTGTAGTTGGGACATGGTGGCCGGTGTGGGCAAGTTGGGCCGAAGGGCCTGTTTCAACACTGTATCACTCTATGACTCTAAGTGTTCTGAATTATTGAGAAGTGCTAATTAAATGCAGGTCATTATTTGTCTAATTTTGCATCAGTGAGTTATTAATCACTGAAGAAAGTACATCTCTTTCTGGCTCAAAATATAAGTAAATTGTTCTTTTCTCTTTAAACTTGGAATATTTTGTCCCACTTACTGAAACTGCACTTACCAATCATACTAGTTGACCATTTTGCTTTGCTCGAATGCCCCTGCCTTATTTAATCTCTCATTTCCACGCAAAATCCTGGAGTGTCAGAACTGAATAATATGGGCAAAGTATTTTACAGAAGTTCATATTTGTTTTTGATAAATTTTAACGATTAATAATTGCTCCAAATTAACATATATTTCCAATGCCATTACGTTTCATACTTTCATAAGTTTTAATTTATAATTTAACTGTGACAAGTCTTTATTTCCTCCGTTATTGTTAAACCTGGTTGCAAAACACAACAAAGTTCTTGAGAAAAATAAAGTTCATGTCAATATATGCAACTGCACTCTTATGGCAAAAATCTATACATGTTCCATGCCAATGACAGTGATCGTGTTTTGGGGGAACACCATGATCCTTAGACAATTGCTGTCAAAGTCAACATCCTGAAAGCTGGACCCACCAGCAAAAGTCAACCTTGGAGAACACTGTTGCTCTGCTGTTCCACTGCCTCCCACTAAATATTGATGTGTTTGCAGGCTAGACTTTTTAATGTTTTGACAGATTTCCAATGAACGATGAAATAAATTAATATAAACAAGTGTAGGGAAAAGGGAATTGGTATTGAGTGAAAAAAGGACATATTTATTGGGTTTGGTAGGTCTGTGCAGTTCCTACCTCTCTCTGCAATGCATAATTTGAGGAAGGACATCCTTGCTATTGAGTAGGTTCACGAGGTTAATTCCCGGGATGGCGGGACTGTCATATGATGAGAGAATGGAGCGATTGGGCTTGTTTTCACTGGAATTTAGAAGGATGAGAGGGGATCTTATAGAAACATATACAATTCTTAAAGGATTGGACAGACTAGATGCAGGAAAAATGTTCCCAATGTTGGGGGAGTCCAGAACCAAGGGCCACAGTTTAAGAATAAAGGGTATGCCATTTAGAACTGAGATGAGGATAAACCTTTTCACCCAGAGAGTTGTGAATCTGTGGAATTCTCTGCCTCAGAAGGCAGTGGAGAGCAATTCACTGGATGCTTTCTAAAAAGGGTTAGATAGAGCTCTTAGGGCTAACGGAATCAAGCGATATGGGGAGAAGGCAGAAACGGGGCACTGATTGTGGATGATCAGCCATGATCATATTGAATGGCGGTGCTGGCTCGAAGGGCCGAATGGCCTACTCCAGCACCTATTGTCTATGCATCTATGTATCTATATAATCTGTTCAATGCTGATGTTTTAGTTTAGCTGACCTACCCTGAAGGGTTTTGTCACCAAGATGGATTACGGTCCAATGTACCAAATGTAAAATGTGACTACTTTATTTCATGCAGTCATTTGTAATTCGGATTCCCTCATTATCTTCATGGGCACAGCAAGATTCTTCAGTTTTCTTCATTTTAAAATTCAGACTGAAGAAGGGTCTCGACCCGAAACATCACCCATTCCTTCTCTCCTGAGATGCTGCCTAACCTGCTGAGTTACTCCAGCATTTTGTGAAATAAATACCTTGGAAAGGAGAGGAGGTGAGTATGTAGCCTGGAAGGGGGGAAATGCACACTGGCCTGTCGACGATCAGAACCATCTCACACCTGTGGAACCCTCTCTGTCATCAAAGCCCAGGACTGCTGTGATGACTTTGATCTCTCCACCCAATTTTTTTTCCATCAGTGAAACTCCTTCTCTTACTGATTGAGAATGACCAGCCATGATCACATTGCATGGCGGTGCTGGCTCGAAGGGCCGAATAGCCTCCTCCTGCACCTATTGTCTATTGTCTATTGTCTATTGTCTTTCACCCTGGCAGTGTTAACCAGGCAAATCCGTTGATGAGCAAAATGGCGATGTATCAGAAAGAAATTTTCAAAAAGGTCACAGTGGCGTAGCGGTAGAGCTACTGCCTTACAGCGCCAGAGACCCGGGTTCATTTCTGACTATGGGTGCTTATCTGTACGGAGTTTGTACTTTCTCCCCGTGACCCGCGTGGGTTTTCTCCGAGATCTTTCGTTTCCTCCCACACTCCAAAGGCGGACAGGTTTGTAGGCTAACCTGTTAATTGGCTTGGTATAAAATGCAAATTGTCCCGAGTGTAGGGTAGTGTTAGTGTGTGGGGATCGGTGGCTGGCGTGGACTCAGTGGGCCAGAGGGCCTGTTTCCGCGCTGAATCTCCAAAAGTATAAAAGCTGAAAACTAAAAAAAGGAACTGAACATGGTGCAGAAACTGTTTATAATCCAAAGGGGGCAGATTTCTACTTACAAACAACACAAGGCCACGGGCAATTAAAGAGATAAAGGAAGAAAAGATCAAGTGCGCAAAGAGCCACATTTCAAAGAATAAAATAAGATGATAAAACAGAATGTAAGATTTCTTTTTTGAAAAAGGAAACATCACAGGAACTTACCAGAAATACCAAAAATCAACACAAAATGATTCTTGTGTAACTGAGAGCAATGGGAACTTTGGGGGTATCTGTGTGAACTGAACGCAGTGATATAGTCAATGAGAAAAAACATATTTTTGCATGCCGAATAATCATTTTGCATCAAAGAAAAGGAAAGGTAGGTATTCCATGTAAACAAAAATTGAATTTCGCAATGGGCACGCCAAAATTAAAAGTGAAAATAACAGAAAATAACAAGATACAATGAAATGTAAATGGTGGAATCATGAGCAAGTGCTGAAGGAATTCAGCGAGTCAGGTTGTGACTGTGGAGGGTTCCAATCTGTGTTCTCCAAGGATGCTGCCTGACCCGCTAAGTTACTCCAGCTTCTTGTGTCGATCTGTGGAGGGAATGGACAGGCAATGTTTTGGATGGGAACCCTACTTCAGACAGATAATGGCACGTATCTACTAATGAGCCTTTGCAATACAGTTTTCTTCTATAAATGGTGTTGTCTGAATGCCAGTTATCTCCACACGTCCAGTTAATAGAACAGAGGATTTCAATTTCGCAAAACTGCCGAGCTGCCGATGAAAGTTTCTCTTTCAGCTAGTGAAAGGTACAGAACATGATGATTTAACTACACAAAACCCATGTCTCAGAAGATCATCAAATGATCCATCTTTCCCCAAAGATCTACAATGGTTTTTGCAGTAATATTTAAGTTATGAATTTTTCATCTCAAATAGACCGATCATAATATGAATACGTAATGATCAGGGTTTTGCAGAGTAATGGCAGTGCAAATAGCCCATGAAAACTAATCATGAAACTGACAGTATAATCCAGTAAAATAGAGACACAAAGGACTGATTTGTGAAACACCATACAGTGCTAGAGTCAACGTGTCAGGCAGATGATGGTATGGATTGGAACCCTTCTTCAGACTGGGTATACCAAAGGGAAGAAAGGGAGCAGGACAAAGTGTGGCCAGTTTATAGCACGATAGCGGCAGAAATCATAGAGAGAGAGCCGTTAGAGAGGGTCTCACAAAATTCTGGTGGAGAGAAGAGGAGAACTTCTTTAAAATACGATGAGATGATCCATTTGCCTCTTTATAAAAAGCAGAATGACCCTGGACTCAGCATTACTAAACTAAGGAGTTAATGCACATTACGTTTGGCCCATCAGCTGTTTGCTATGGCTGGGCTTCTAGCTTGACCCCATTGTTCTCAATAGGGTTGTGAGCCCTTGATTTATCTTTATTCACAAAATGCTGGAGTAACTCAGCAGGTCAGGCAGCATCTCAGGAGAGAAGGAATGGGTGACGTTTCGGGTCGAGACCCTTCTTCAGTCTGAAGAAGGGTCTCGACCCAAAACGTCACCCATTCCTTCTCTCCTCAGATGCTGCCTGACCTGCTGAGTTACTCCAGCATTTTGTGAATAAATACCTTCGATGTGTACCAGCATCTGCAGTTATTTTCTTAAACTACCTTGATTTATCTTTATCTACATCAAATTGGCTCTGATAACTAAGATGCAGTTTACAGCCAATTAAACTTTACACTTTACACTTTAGAGATACAGCGTGGAAACAGGCCCTTCGGCCCAACGAGTCCCCCCCCCCCCCCCCCTATCAGTGATTACCCCATACACAAACACTCTCCCACACACAAGGAACAATTTACAGTTTACAGACACCAATTAACCATAAAACTATATCTTTGGAGTGTGGGAGAAAACTGGAGCACCTGGAGAAAACGCAAACTGTCACAGGAAGAACTTATAAACACGTACAGACAGCACCCATTGTCAGGATCGAACCCGGGTCTCTGGCGCTGCGAGGCACTTTGTTCTTCCACTGTGTGATAAAAACATTATGTTCAATAAGGCTATTGCAGACAGCACTCACACAGTGAGTTACTCCAGATTTTTGTGTTTACCCACAGGTAGGGTTGCCAACTATCTCACTCCCAAATAAGGGACAAGGTGACGTCACCGCCCCGCGCCCCACGTGAACTCACCCAGCCAGCGGCCACTTGCTCCCGCTCCTCCAATGGCGGCCGCCCAGGCCGGGAGGCGGATTGCTATGCAACCTCCGTTAGGCAAACACACTCGGCCCCGCTCCCCGAACACATTCCGTTAGCCTACACAGTCCAGGCCTTTAGCAGCCCACGGGCCTACAGCGGCCCATGGGTGACAGTGCCGGGCCTACAGTGTCCAGGCCTACAGCGCCCCCCGGGCCTACTACCGGACAAGGCCGGTCCCATACGGGACAAGCCAATTTAGCCCAATATACGGGATGTCACGGCTGATACGGGACAGTTGGCAACCCCACCCACAGGGTGAAGATTGCCAACAGGTGATCTAGCCCATTGCTGCCCAATTGACTCAGTGAGTTGAACATCAGCCCTCCAACCAGAAATGTGTCGGACTGCTGTTCGGCTGATACTCTGGGACTTCCAAAAGGACCACACTCCCCTTCTCCCAACTGTCTAAAGATCCAGGGGCTTTCCACTGACTTCAATGTAGGGGGCAGGCATAAACCAACCATAAGAAAACCATTTCCAAATCCTTCGCCACAAAAGTTTTGTTGCATTTTAGATTGAATCTCGGAGCTTTTAATTGCCTTGTTGATAATTCTGCTGGCACCCCAGGGAACGGAGAATTACACATCAGGAGCTCCTTCTTGAGTGGCCTAAATATAACAGAGTAACAACTGAAGAACTGCCAATGTTCATATCATATCATATCATATCATATATATACAGCCGGAAACAGGCCTTTTCGGCCCACCAAGTCCGTGCCGCCCAGCGATCCCCGTACATTAACACTATCCTACACCCACTAGGGACAATTTTTACATTTACCCAGCCAATTAACCTACATACCTGTACGTTCATGTATCTGTGAAACTGACAACAGCTTCAAGATTTCAATGCATTTGTGTGCAAATGCACAAATACAGAAGTACAAATACAGAAATACAGAAGGTGATTTGCCACGAGCCTTTACTGCAATGCAGGGCGAGCAATTGGCCAACTCTTATAGCATGAATTCCCTGAATAATTCAGCGGTAAAAACAAAACTGCAGATGCTGGAAATCTAAAATAAAGAAAATGCTGGAAATGCTCAGCAGAGCAAACAGCAGCTACGATACGATAGAACTTTATTTAACCCAGAAGGGAAATTGATCTGCCAACAGTCATAAAAAAAACAAGATATATGAAACATGTAATTAAAGTGACGAGTGGAATGAATTGGGGAGGAGGGGAGTCAGTCTCAGTCTCAGTCTCAGTCCACCCCACGACAGAAGGGGGAGGAGTTGAACAGTTTGATAGCCACAGGGAAGAAGGATCTCCTGTGGCGTTCTGTGCTGCATCTTGGTGGGACCAGTCTGTTGCTGAAGGTGCTCCTCAGGTTGACCAGTGTGTCATGGAGGGGGTGAGCTGTATTGTCCAGGATGCTCCACAGTTTGAGGAGCATCCTCCCCTCCAAGACCATCTCCCATGAATCCAACTCCGCCCCCAGGACGGAGCCAGCCTTCCTGATGAGTTTGTTGAACCTGTTGGCGTCCGCGGCCTTCGCCCTGCTGCCCCGGCACACGGCAGCGAAGAAGATGGCGCTGGCCACCACCGACTGGTAGAACATCTGCAGCATCTTACTGCAGACGTTGAAGGAGTGGAGCCTTCTCAAAAAGTACAGCGGCTCTGTCCCTTCTTGTACAGGGCCTCAGCGTTCCTGGACCAGTCCAGTTTACTGTCCAGGTACATTCCAAGGTATTTGTACTCCCTGGTAAACTGCACATCCACACCATTGATGGAGACAGGGGACAGGGGTGTTCCTCTCCTCCTAAAGTCCATCACTAACTCCTTAGTCTTGTCGGTGTTGAGCTGCAGGTGATTCAGCCCACACCACTCAACCAAGTCGTTGACTACCCCTCTGTATTCAGCTTCCCTCCCCTCACTGATGCAGCCCACAATTGCAGAGTCGTCTGGAAACTCCTGCAGGTGGCAGGAGACGGAGTTATATCTGATGTCTGAGGTGTAGATGGTGAACAGGAGGGGAGAGAAGGCCGTCCCCTGTGGGGCCCCTGTGTTGCTCACCACCATGTCCGAGACACAGTTCTGTAGCCTGACATATTGTGGTCGTCCAGTCAGGTAGTTGGTGATCCAGGACACCAATGGAGCATCCACCGGCATCTCCATCAGTTTGCTCCCTAGCTGTGCAGGCCCGATGGGGTTAAAAGCACTGGAGAAGTAAAAACACATGACTCTCACAGTGCTTCCCGGCTTATCCAGGTGAGCACAGGAACGATGGAGCAGGTGGATGATGGAGTCCTCAACCCCCATCTTTGTTTGGTGAGTGAACTGCAGGGGGTCCAGGTAGGGTTTAACCAGGGGTCGCAGGTGAGTGAGCTCCAGCCTCTCCAGGGACTTCATGATGTGTGAAGTCAGTGCCACCGGTCTGTGGTCATTGGAGGAGCTGGGACACGTCCTCTTTGGTCCAGGAACCAGGCAGGATGTCTCCACATCACAGGAACCCTCTCCAGGCTCAGGCTCAGGATGCAGATGTGCTGGAGTACTCCGCACATCTGGCTGGCACACGCCTTGAGTGCCCTCGGGCCTGACACCAGCGGCACCCGTGGCTTTGCCTGGGCAGAGTCTACTCAGCTCCTTCCTCACCGGCTCAGCCTTGATGGTCAGGAGCGGCAATCTACGGAGAGAATCAACACTTCAGTTAATTGATTGGAAACAGAGGGGCCTTATTACGTGATCTGGAGTTGTGTAGAACGAGTTAGGAATGGGGAAATGTAAACTGTCAAAGTGGCAGGGGATATCTGAGCGTGAGATGTTTTTCACAAGTTACCAGTCAGAAGTTCACCAAAGATGCAAAATTAGCAGTGAATTGGGTTTTCTACTGACTGAAAAATCTTTGTTAAATTTTTCATTTAGATTAAATTAAGAATTTGTTAAAACACAAAATGCAGGAGTAACTCAGCAGGTCAGGCAGCATCTCTGGAGAGAAGGAATGGGTGACGTTTCGGATCGAGAATGTGTGTTGAAATGATCACAGGGAAAATGCAAAATATAGGTGAGCCTTAACGTGATGTATTAATGATTCAATGAAGAAGGGTCTCGATCCGAAACGTCATCCATTCCTTCTCTCCAGAGATGCTGCCTGACCCGCTGAGTTACTCCAGCATTTTGTGTTCTACCTTCGATTTAAACCAGCATCAGCAGTTTTCTTTCCTAAGAATTTGTTAAAATCTGTTAATTGATCATCAGATTGTGAGTGAATCACACATTTTTTCAATGAAACAAAAGCCAATAAGACACAAGGACTGTAAACAGTTGGGGAAAAAGGTAAACAACAAAGTTGAAAGAAGACTGAAGCCACAACTGTGATTCTCCATTCAAGAAAGATGATAGATTGCCAAATATTGCACTGAGCAATTTTGGCTCTTAGGAGCATCTCTACAGATCTTGTGAGTCAATGGTCAAAATTCAATCAGCAATGACAACTGGCTAACAGGTATAAGCTGGATTTTGGGCAGAAAGGACTTACAGGAAGGCTTCATGGATCTCAAGTTTGTAGTTATTATTTGGGAGAAATGGTAGGCAGATTCATTCCTCAACGTCCCCAGATAATAGATTTTTAAAAAGTTAAAAATAGTTACTTTGCTGTCAATCTGGATGAAACTGCGTATTCAAAGAAAGATGTCCCTCTTTTCTGGTGTACATACTGTTCATTCGCTTCGAAGACCAGGTTATGATCTCAGCACACAAAAAGAAGGTATCCCAAAATGCTGGAGTAACTCAGCGGGTCAGGCAGGATCTCTGGAGAGAAGGAATGGATGACGTTTCGGGTCGAGACCATTCTTCAGACTGATCAGACCCACATCAGTCTGAAGAAGGGTCTCGACCCGAAACATCACCCATTCCTTCTCTCCAGAGATGCTGCCTGACCCGCTGAGTTACTCCAGCATTTTGTGAATAAATACCTTCGATTTGTACCAGCATCTGCAGTTATTTTCTTACAGCACACAAAAACGCAGCAGGAATGAAGCATTTAAGTAATTATGTGAAAGTAACTATTTCAATATTTTGACTTTTTAAAATCTATATCTTTTTCAATATCCTTTCTTAACTTTCATTACCAAGCAACATTAGAATTGAGAATGTCAGGGGACAATAATGATACGACTTTAACAAAAAATACTTAATTGACGGTATACTTATGATTCTTTTATAATCAACCGTGGTTTAAAAAATCCTTTTGGAAGGCACTTAATAATATCTAGCATTTAACTGCAAAATACACATTCACAACCTCATCATCCCAAGATAATTCGCAGGAATAAAATCAGGTAGAAATTTTCATTAATCTGAAAAGACTAGATAGAGAGCTGATGTGTCATTAGTGGATGGTGATACTCTTGATTGATATGGGAAATACATAATGAAAAGAAGGTTACATATCTTTTAATGGTGGAATTCCTAATATGATCCATTGGATTTTACCCAAAAATTATCTTTGTGGATCTGCTCTGCACTTTTGGCTTCTCTGTATCAATTCAAGTGCGGAGAGATTAAAAAAAAACAAAGTGTGATGCAAAATTAAGTACTTCAAAGACTTCAAACGGCTAAAACATCAACATCTAAGTGCTGATAAATGATACAACAGAAAAGTGATTTAGTAAATTCAGCGCACAATGAAAGTTTTTGCCAGATCC